>NC_051863.1:191604874-191821673 GCF_015732765.1 Culex quinquefasciatus | reverse complement strand
AAATGATTGAAAACACCTCTTTTTTCGCATGTTCAAAAATGGAAGGGGTCGTACCGCCCCTCCGTCACGAGATATCAAAAACCGGACCTCGGAATCGTGATTAGGGACAAAAGTTACCCCTTAGGACAAAGTTTCACGCAAATCGAAAAGGGGTCGGGGCAACTTTTCCCGATTTCGTGTGAGTTGGTAGAGAATTACCCATTTAATAAATTTGAGGCATGGCATCAATCAAAATCAAAAAAAAAAAAAATCAAACCATCCACATTAACGACCCCCGGGTCTTTTGTGGTCTCTATTGCAAGTTTCTGCACGGTTCGAGGAGTCCGAAGGCTTTGAATGGGGAGAGCACCCAAACCTCTTTCTACTCCAAGGAACCTTCTACCCCAGTGTTTGAACTGACGACCTTCGGATTGTGAGTCCAACCGCCGCCAGCGATTCCACCGGAGTAGGCTTGGTTTGGTGTGTTGTTTGTACTTATGGCATGGAGACGACTCCTACACCTGGAATGACTTTACGGCCTAACAACCAAGGCCGGGACCGACATTTTACTTCCTCATCCGATGGAAGGTTGCAGCAGATGGGAATCGAACCCAGAATCATCCGCTTACAAAGCGGACAGCGTAACCATTCGGCCACGTACTGCCACATCAAGCATGGCATCAAGCGGTCAGTTAAAAATATAAAACTGTGTCGTTTTTACAGCAAACAAAATTCATAAAATGCTATCAGAGTGCTTATGACTTGCACGTTTATAAGTATTCATAAAATAAACCGTGATTTGAATCAAATCATTATGTTCTTATTTTTTTTGTTAACACAGCAGTTAATAGGACCTTTAATAAAACTCTAGATTTGGTAATTCAAACGTTCATATGTTTTCACAAGTTTTAGGAAGCTTTGGATAAATAAATTTAGTGAGGAATTTCTAAAAGAACAATTCTGGAGTTTTTTTAAAGGTCCTATCAACATATGAAAGCCAATAGTTCAAAAACTCTAGAATTATTGATAATCAAGTTTGAATTGAGGAAACCCCGGAAAACTCTCCCTTTTCAAATCAAACTCACAGAAAAATACAAATTTCTAGTTAAAAAAAGCTTCGACCAAATCAAAAAAGCAATTCAATGATTAAAAAGTTGTTAAAATTCCGTACAAATCCGTATTATGAGTAAAATTCCCTACAAAAATTCCGGCCTGTTAAAAATCCGCAAAGAGGTTCAAAAATCCGTATGGTAAGTAAAAAATCCGTACAGTAGCCTTAATAATAAGCTGAACCTTTTCACGAAAAAAATATTTTGAAAATTTGAGAATCAAGACTAACATTTAAAGATTACCATTTTAAAATATTTGTTAGATTTTTCTTAATTACGTCCTTTCAAATTTTAAGCTAAAAGAACATTTATTATTATAAGCAAAACCATCAATTTTCATCTCAATCAGCTACTGCTTGAGTGATATAATCATGCTACCATCTATCCAATATAGATTGTTCAAGTTATAAAAATTTACAACCATTTTAGGAAACAAGCATTTCTCTGTGAAAAGCCACCTTCAGCTGACTGACTGCATGCATAACACAGTCACTCCACCACAATATATATAGTAATATCGCATCGATATGCATGTAAACACGTGTTTCGCCAGCCGAGCATTCATGCATCGTTCGTTCCCATTAGACTTTATGCTGCCGCCTCCCGACGAACGAGGGACGGAGAAGTAAGTACCTTTTCAATCGTGCACCACTATTTTTCAATTGAAATGAATCGAGTGCTTCCACGAAGAACTGCACGTCGTCGTTCAGGTCTATTACGAGACGAATCGTCTCCGTGAACCGCTCACGACTTGGCCACTCCGAGTCCGTCCGTCCATCTGTCAATACACGGAAAAAAAAGTCAATTTTCAAAATCGTGAAATATGTTCGTGAATTTGATAACCAGGAAGGAATATAATTACGTTTATAATGTAAATGCACTATACTCATGAATAAATTCCTTCGTGGTTCTCAAATTCATGAACACAATTCACAATTATTTCGAGAATTGTTTTTTTTTTCTGTGTAGAAGAACTGCAGTTGTTTTGAAGCCACTTGTGTCCACACGGAGCAGAGGAGCTCGTCGGAGTGCACGGCAGTGCCGGTTGATGAAAAAGGGAATCCATAATTACGGCGTTGCAGCTAATTTAATTTCCAATAATGCTGCTGCTGCTGCAACTCACCTCACTCTTGGTGGCATGGCATCAAGCGGTCAGTTATCTCGCTCTGCGTTTCTGTTTCAGCCCAAACAGCCCTTCTCCTCGTCCTTTCACTCTCATAAACCGTTTGGAGATCCCTCGATGCACTGGAGTCTGCAGGCACATTACCAAAGTACCCCCGCAGAGATAGGGGAAATATACCCATTTTAATCACTCTAAGCCGTTCGACCAATTCTCATCACTTTTGCCGTTTTCCGCTATTAAATCAATATTTTCAGATGTATCAACAACCGAGAGTTGCTTGCTCACTATTATTTGAGCTATTTATTACTTTGGAACAGTCAAAAACACTTTATGAAAGCTGTAATTCATGATCAAAGTGCTGATAGGCCGATAATAGAAATAGGCTGAGAAAGGGTTAAGTTCCCCTACTTGCCATGATTGATGTAAGAGTCAGAGATCGACCCCTTCCAATAGGAGATTTAATGCTTCGTATCGGACAAATTCGGGTGCATCGAGGGTAGAAGGTGAACATGTTTCGAATCGACCAGCAGAAGAAAGCGGTTGTGTAGTGGGAAGAGATCCCATTTGAGAGACACCTTGGTGGACTGATTTCCGGATTGCAAAACCTGTTTTCAGATTTATTAACGATATCGCACACGACACGTCGTGGAAGTTGCAACATCTTGAGATGGTGACTGGTAAATCCGTACATTAAAATATTTGTGATTGTCCCCTCTAAAACCTTGTAAAACATTGTTGCACTCTAAAAAATAATCCTGCAAAATTAGAAAAAAACACGAAATTCTAAAATGAAAATTTCTGTTCTATATAAAAAAATGCCACTAAAATTGCGAGAACTGGTTATTGTAGATTCAAAAATAACATTAAATTTCCCTAAAATGATATATTCAAAAAAATATTACGGTTAAGGGGTTACATACATGAAGAAAATCACAAAATTTCATATTACAGATAATTGATTAAATCCATTTAAAAGATGATTTCCAATCACTCCTGTAAGTTTCATGAAGGTATTTCATGATTTAACTGAGTTAGAGACGATTTAGGCTCAGAATTTTGCCATGCGCAAAGCCAACTGTCTATGGAATAGAATGGAATGGACCAAATTGGCTGAAATTTTGGGCAAAGACTCCCAAGACATGTCCCGTGTGCATGACGAAGCCCGATTTTAAAATTTTGAATTTTCAAAAAATATAAAAATAAAAACTGGCGATTTTTTATATGAAAAACAGAAAAATATTTTCATCTTTTTTTTTAAATAAACTTTTTGAATCGGCCTTCGTCATGCACACGGGACCGGTTTAACGAGTCTTCACCAAAATTTTGAACCGATTTGGTCGAAGCAATGTTGAGATATCGTGGCACCCGTTTTCTGTAACTGCTAACTTCAAATAGCTATATCTCGGCAATGATACAATCAAATGTCTTCAAATTTGTTTTGTTAATAGATGAAAATATATATTTTAATGCTTTTGAAAAAAGTTTAATTGTGTGCTCAAACCGACCTATGACATTTTTGCCGATTTACATGTAACCCCTTAAGCAACGAAAAATGGCAGCATTTTTGAAACTATTGTTGCATTTTTTTACCGATGAAAAATACATTTTTTTCGGAATTGTGAGTACGCCATCAAATCGCGCTTCCAATTTTACATAAAAATCTCTTTGACGACAAATTTCCATCTCATGACTATTTCAGGCTGCAATCAATCAAATCAATTCAAATCCAGTTTTTTTTTGTGAAAATTACGTAGCCTTATGTGTGGGACATCCTTGCCTTGCGTTTTTCTTAGCATGCTGATTTTGCAAATAAGAAATTTATCCTAACATGAGCAGTATAACTCTATGAATGTTTGAATCAGAATGATGCCAGATATCTATTGCAAACAAAATTACTTGATATAAATTATATAAGTTTTTTAGAAAAAAAATGATTTTTTTGATAATAGCAATATTGGTATCAAATGGTTCAGAATTGTTCATACATTACGAAAGAAATAATACGTTTTTTTGAAAACACTCAATATTTTTTTACATAGCTACGTACTTTGAAAAAGTGATACATTTTTTATTTCTTTACAATTTGGTATCAAAAGATTGAGATTTTTTGTACATTTTGAAAATAATAATTCTTTAATATAAAACTTCTCAACATTTTCACAAAACTACGTATTTAAAATGTGTTTAAGAAAACTAAAAATTTTAGTTAATGAAATGAAAAAAAAATAAAAATAAATAAATAAATAAATAAATAAATAAATAAATAAATAAATAAATAAATACAGCAATTCCCCACGAAAACAGCATGATTCGAAAAAAAAGTTCTCCGATCGGGCTCAAAATTTTTCTGGGGGTTCCTTGGTTAAAATAATTAGACCCGTTTTTTTTTGTATGGCCATTAGGGTGACCTTCGCCGTGTTAGGGTGGTCCGAAAAATGGCAATTTTCGTAATTTTTCGCAAAAACCACTTTTTTCAAAAAATCATGTCTCCGCGCCATTTCATCTGATTTTAGCTGTCGTAGACTCAAAAGAAAGGTGATTAGTTTGGCTGTTTGAGAAAAATAGTAAGAAGTTTCAATAACCTATACATATTAGGGTACCAAAATTTTCGTAATTGAAATACGCAACTTTTGGTACCCTAAAATGTATAAGTCATCGCTGAAATTTTCGAGTTATCACAGTTTTAGTGAAAATAAGTCGATTTTTTCCCGTTTTCGTCATTTTCCCATTTTTGCGCGTGGCGCGTCGAAAAACCCAGTTTTTATTTTCAAAAAATCGTATCTCAGAGTATTGAAAACATAACTTCACCATTTTTTGATATGTCATGTAAAACTTTCCGAGGAATCCGATAAAAATATTTTCAGACATAGGCCATTTGGTCCCGAGACCTTCAAAACAGCATTTTAAGTTTTCATACGAACTTTTCAAATGTTAAGCTAGATTTTTGAAACCTCTTACTATTTTTCCCAAATAGCCAAACTAATCACCTTTCTTTTGCGTCTAGAACAGCTAAAATCAGATAAAATGGCGCGGAGATATAATTTTTTGAAAAAAGTGGTTTTGACGAAAAATGAAAAAAATTGCCATTTTTCGGACAACCCCAACACGGCATAGGTCACCCTAATAACAAAACAAAAAAAAATATGGGTCTAATTATTTCGACCAAGGAACCCCCAGAAAAATGTTGAGCCCGATCGGAGAACTTTTTTTCGAATCATACTGTTTTCGTGGGGAAAGCCTTGGAAAAAAATTCACTATTAATAATCGAATCACAAACAAAATCTTTTCGTTGTCTTAATTTTGATTGTCGAGCTTAAGTATGACCCCTAAACTTCGCTTTACTGCCCATGTTCGCATAAATGTCCTATACGAAAAAAAACAGGATTTTCTCTAGATTTCTAGAACAAAGTACTGGATATTTTTGGTTTTTCTGAAAGAGGACATTTTGGGATTGAGGATTTTGATCCAAATTGCATCAAACAGCTCAAAAGTGATGAAAATACATATGGGACATTTATGCGAACAGGGGCATTAAAGTGATGTAGAATTTTTAAATTCAGGATGGCGGCAAAAAAATGCATTTTGTACTTTATCAATCAATCTAATCAATCAACTATTCAAATTTGACTAAAATGGGGTCGCAGAACTTGAATTTGGCGTTAAAAATTAAAAATAGAAGAAATTTTTTTCTTTGTTTTCAACGTGATTACATTATCCTAAGTCCCATAAAATCGAGTCCCATAATCGTTTAATTTTTTTTTAAACTCAAAATAATCACAAACAAACATATTATTTAATTTTAAAAGTATACAAAATTCTCGCGATCATCTGATACTAATGTTTCAAAATCTAAAAAAAAAATAACATTCAAAAAACGAGTTTGTGTGAAAATTTTGACTACTTGCTAAAAGATGCATTCAAAATATATGATACAGACTTATTGGTCCAATTTTCTACCCTTATTGTAAAAAAATTAAAATGTTGATTTTTTTTTCGAGAATACGTTGTTTGAAGAATAATTTGAGGAAAATTTTGTGGTTTTAGGATACTGAAAAAGGCATATTTTGGGCTTAATTAAAGGAAGGTGCAAAATTTGGTACCAAATAATGTTAAAAAAATGGGAAAAATCGGAAATTTGGTCAAACAAAAGGAATTGTTCCAAGTTTTCTGCAATTTCGAAATTTTAAAATACTTCAGTAAGGATAGCACCTCAGAAAAAAAATATTTTTGAAGAGCTGAGAAAAAGTATACAATGTTGTGGTTGCTGGTTGCTGCTCTATTGCAGAACAATTATTTTTTTAATTGTCCAAATTTAGTTGGTGGACACAGCTCCCTATGAATAAATAAAATTGTTTGGTTTGGCCATACGTAAATGTCCTTAGCAGCTGCATATTTTGAAGGTCTTTCCACTCAACGATCGCCTAAGTTAGATTATATCCAAGAAAAAAATAGCCCACTTTCATTATCACCCTTGCAACAATATCGATCATCTGCGCGAATCGCGATCGCGAAAAAGGTGCCAATTCGTTCGATCTTGATTTGGCACCCCAAATTGCGGCCAGCTCCGGTCCACCGCCAGAAAAGATGATGCCCCAAGGTTTTGTCACGTGGCTGCCAATTAGGGGTGGTGGCCACAAAGATGAGGTCATTGTATTACCGCCGCGCGCGCGGCTTAAAAGTTTTCGCCACCGGATCGGGACGAGCGAGGGTTGGGGATAATTTTATATAATCTACCTCGGGGGAGGAGGAGGGAACTTTTGTGAACCGTGGCAATCGTGATTCGCGCAGGGTGTGTGATTACCGTGGTGCGGCTGCCGATTCAAAATGGGCAGAAAGGAGACATTTTTCAGTTTCCTTTCTCGAGCGCAGAAATGATTACTTCACAATCACAAAATGCTACCGCGGCGGGCTCTCGAGCATAGGCTCGCGGTCGGACGGGTTTTCCAATTCGCTGAAAATCACTCATTTATCACATTCATGCTCGCAAAAGGCCTTGGGGAGGGTAATTTTTTAACATAAACAAAAAAGTTTTAATTTATTACCCTAGTTCTCCATTTTTTTAAATCATGTCACGGTTGAATGGAGACGCATGATATTCTACATAATAAAAAAAATAAGAACTGGGCAACAACTGCCAATCCTCTCCAAACATTGGTGACAAACGCGTATAGAAAAACGAAGAAAGCATAACAGAAATCACACAATATCGCATAACGATAAAACCCGCAGATTTCTGCACTGCTGCTTTGCCGTTATGATCGCAACGCAAACGAGGCAAATCTTGCCTCGTCACCTTAAAAGACTGCCTCTAATTGTCTGTGTCAACCGAAAGCAAACAGTGCCAGAGTGAGTGAGAAAACCCCTCCGGATAGTTATGAAATCAGTGAAAGAAAGATACTTGGGTGATTAGCAACGCCCCCGCAACTGAAATGGTAAATATAGAAAATGCAACGTGCAAAAGTCACTGAATTGAAAACGGGGCACAAACGACCTTCGCGGTGATTGATAGGCATAGTTGACGGAGTAAAATGATTGACTAGCTACTGGATTTTGACTATAGGAATTCAGTATGATTAAGTTGCGCGACGATGTTTACAAAGTAGAGTTCAAATGCCAAGCGTAACAAAAATTGGCTACAAATACTTTGGAAAAGTTTTTGACGTCCTTCCTTCAAAATATTCTTTAAAAATATCAAATCATGATTTTTTCATACAAGACTTAATATTAACATTTTGTACTTGTGACTTAGAGCATAAACTTAATTGCTGAGAATAACTTCACTTGTCTGCAAAATTGTTTTTCTTTTACTTGTGACAGATGTGTGTTCGCTACAGAAAATTTAGGTTCAAACTTACGTGATTTAAATTTGGTCAACGTAGTAATAGGATATAGTGCTTTCCGTTTTTTGAACCAAATATCATGAAATTAAACTGTTGACCAGTTGAAAATATATATTTCTCGGGTGAGTTTTCAAAAAGCCGTAAGAGCCACCGTGACCTTCGACACTTATTTTCGTTTTTCTTCAAATTGAAACAATATTTCATTTGTTTCAAGTTTAGGGCACTTAAAGGACGTGTAAATGGACAATTTCAAGCATTTTTGAAATCAGTTTATTGTAATTAGGTCGAATACCGATGCAAAAAGGGCTTTGTTTACCAATGGCTCTTACGGCTTTTTGAAAACTCACCCGAGATTTGTTCCCCATTTAACCGTATTTCAAAAAAATATTTCGGCATTTCTGTGAGCATTTAACAACGATTACTTTTTGTTGTTTTATTCTGATTGCGCTGGAAACTGAGAATTTTTATGTGAACAATGAATTGTATTTCTTATTTGGCTTAAACTTTGTGAGGGCCTTCCATACGACAAAATAAGTCATTTTGTGTCATTTGTTCACCCACACAAATATTCGTAAACGTAAATATTCGAAAATCTGTATCTTTTGTTGGAATTTTTGATCAACTTGGTGTCTTCGGTAGCGTTGTAGGTCTTTTCAGAAAAAAGAAAAAAGAAAAAGAAAAAAAAAATCAGATTTTGAAGGGGGGCGACATAAACTTTGAAAAATATTTGCATCCCGACCGAGCTACGTAGCCCAGTGGTAACGCTTCCACCTCGTAAGCAGTAGATCGGGGTTCAAATCCCGGCTCGGACCAACACAACTGGTGATCTTTTTCCCTTCTGGAATCGATTGCTTAGTAAAGGGAAGGTAGTGTATCGTCACAAGCTGGACCTTATCACGACACCTTAGGGAGGCGCCCTATGGAATGTTAACATTATCCTTATCATGTTAACATTATGTTGAGAATGAAATTGCCACTGAATCCGCTTTGTAAATGCAGGCCCCGATACTCTTCAAGGGTGTTTCTCTTAGGAACTGAGAAAGATTTACTTTTTTTATGATTTTGAAAAAAATGTGATTTTTAGAAAAAGTTGAAGTTTTATACCTTAAATTTGCATCATTTTTTTATGTATATTTGAAATTGCAATCGAAAAGTTCTCAACAGATTTTTGATAAGTGCCCCGTATTTTGAAAACATTTCAACATTTCAAATGGACGTAATATTGAATAACAAATTTAGTTTTTGGTTTTTCAGTCCCAGTACAACGAAATTTAGTTTTTTATGCCCAATAAAAAACAAAATTTCGTCAAAAAAGACAAAAAAAAAATTAAAAATTCATTTAAAAAAAAATTCTCATATTTTAAGATTATCATTTATCATCTTTTCCATTTTTTCCGTCATTCTCAAACGACGAAACAGCCTACTTTTCCCTACCAAAAATTGCAGAATCGAATAGTAACCCTTTTCAAAACAAATGCTGAACTGTTCTACTTTTCAGCACTGAAATGGATGCTGGAAAGTTGAACTTTTCAGCACTTGTTAGGAAAAGAAATATCTTTCTATATTTTTTTGATTTAAACAATTCATTGACTAAATTCATGGACATTTGAACTATAATTTTGTTCAATGAGTGTTGTTTCGGATTTGCAAAAAATGTTGTATGCACAGCAAAAAAAATGTGTAAATTTGGAAGGTGTAATTTTAGAAGGATAAATATTAGCTCTTTTATGATGTAATTTTACCTCAATTTAGACGGAAAAAGCGACATTGCACCAGAATAGTGGTAAAATTACACACTTTCAGAGGTAAGATACAGATACTTTATCAAATTTAAAATAAGTGAACAAATTACCAATTACAAACAATTTGACGAAGAAATTGTCAGTCCCGACCTCAAGGAAGGAAGGAACAAAAATATAAATTTCAAGCCCAATTTTTAAATTTTTATGTATGGTCCTATAAAAAAGCATAATCACAGTTCGAAGTTCTAAATTTGAAGGTTTAATATTATCCTTTTCAATTTAGATTGAAAAAGTAAATACTGGAAACCATGTACATTTCAAAAATTTTAGTTGTAAAATTACACATTTTTGGACATAAAAGAAGTACTTGTTCCCAAGTGTAATATTACACCCAAAGTTAAAGAACGAGGGGATAGTCCTCACGAAAAGAAACGTGAGGAAAGTGCCATTTTGCGAGAGTATAGTCCTCTCGCGTGTTCATTCGTTCATTGGAACAGTTCATCCTATTATATGGACAAATGACCGCCATTAAGTCACCGAACCATGGTGGCCCATACGGCAAAGGCACGGTTCAACATCCCGAAGGTCTTTTTTCTTGATAGATGAACTTTTTTGAAGATGAACCCAAGAGTAAAGTACTCTCGGTAATTTCGGGATTTATCCTCTCAGTCCACACACAGTACCATTTTCCTACCGAATCGTGCTCTTTATCCTCTCGTATGCCGATGTCCAGTTCTGGGTGTAGTATCCCAAGTAACATTTTTTTTCCAGGAGTTCTACAAGAGCTCTTCAAGATAGCTACAGCATAGCAGTTTGGAACGCGGTAGGATAAAACTCTCTTCAAGTACTCTTTCAAACTGTTATGCTGTAGCTATCTTGAAGAGCTCTTGTAGAACTCCTGGAAAAAATGTTAGTTGGGTATGATTGTACTTTACAGAAATTGTGATACCATACCGTTCTCAAATTGAAACCAATTAAAATTACTTATATTTTGTAAAAATCTCAATCAAATTTCGACGTTTATTATTTGTAGAAGTCATGAACAAGCTTGGCAACTCTGAACACATTTTTCTAGTTTTGTATCTAAGATATTGAAGACTTATCTTAGGGTTGCTTAGATGAATCATCTAGAAGAAAAAGCAATTGGGAAGATGTGGTTTTCTGAACATAATCAAAAAACAGCGTCAAATATTCAGATATGTATATATATCTCAACAAATATTGAATTGTTAAAAATATTGTTAAAATATATAAAAAAATATATTAAAATATTGCTATTGCTACAAATGTTTAGCAAAATTGCCGGTTTGGCCTACAGGGCATAAACCAACGTTGTGAAATGTTTGTTCTAGAAAAATCGTAAAACTATGAGAAAAACTGCGATTGGCCAAAAAGTTAATACCGTAGGCCTATAGTCCATGAAATTCCCTAACTTTTGACCTATGGGAGTATGGGTGTTGGAGGCTGTTGCAAAAAGTTATTAAGGTTTTAAAAAAATCCATTTTTAACAGTAATTTGCAAAAGCTATGAGAAAAAGTCAAACCAATCCTGGATGTCTATAGCACATTTTGAAGGGCTTTAAAATACCTTTCGAATGCATCTAAGAGAGTTGGAATTGATGAAGTTTTACGGAAATGCGAGCAATTTTAAGATTTTTCATGTTTTTTGGACCTCAAACTTCAATGCCCGTTTTACCCCACTTCCCTTTGTCGTAGAGGGCTCATATTTGGCATGAGTTCATCTCATGTATAGACAAACAAACCCTGAAAGTTTCATCCAAATCGGAGCACCTCGATACGACCTGTTTCACATCGGTGAAAAACTCGCTCTTAAGCTACATCCTCATCAGAAAGTGACTCTCAAAAAAACAAAAGCTCCGATTATCTCATTCCTTTCTTAAATATTCCTTTCTTTTTCCTCCCAAAATATCACCCACAACCATCGCATCCCACCGACAGCATAATACCACCATAACGATCATCCACATAGCCCCACTCCCTCCCCATCATCCAACAGGGAAGAGCTCTCCAAGAAACGAAAGGGAAAGGAAGACCCCGGACACCCGGGTTTCGTAAATATCAATTGCCGTTCCGTTATGCAGTCCAGACCCGCAGACCAAAACCAAATCGTTATGTACTGGGTACCTGATGAATACTGGTTCGTTCATCTACCAACGATCGAGGAAAGGGGAGGGGGGGAAACCTGTCTCCCACACTCTCCCGGCCGGCTGAACCCGTCCATCAGGGTCGACCGGGGGTCTAGCTGGGAAGCTGGAGGGTCCCCAAGGGAAGCAAGTTTTGTTTACTTGTTTGTTTGGTTGCTCGCTTGTCGATCGTTCAACACCAACTCAACGAAAGTGGTTGTCGATTTGAGCGAAAAGAGCACAAAAAGTGAGTTTACCTTTTCTGCTGCTGCTCTTTCTCAATGTGTTGGTGCATATGTTTACATCATTTCACACGTACACGATAGTAGAACACATTAAAGCTCGCTGTTTACGCGTGTGTTATCCATGTTGGGGGCTTTTGTTGTTTTTTTTTTTCTCCAGCTTAAAAACCTTTCAGACTTACCTGGTGAACCGCGATACGAGATACTATACACACAGACGAGGGCTTGTTTGGTATAGTGATGGTGTTGAGCTGAGATAGATACTTCAAGATTTCGTATGAATGGGAAAGATAGGCTAGGAAAATTCTTGGATTGCACAAAAGTCGACGAAATGTACATGTTTTTTTTTCTCGAATTTCATAGTTTCATATTTGTTTTGTATGATGTGTTTAGTGTGACATATAGTTTTGTTATAAAATCAATTAAATATAAAAATGCAGTATAAAGTTCATTTAAAAAAACCCCTCCACCTATTTATAATAACCACCCAAGGACACAAACAGCAACACAAAGGAAATAAAAATGAGCATTCAAAAACGACACTGCGCCTCCCCGTTACCAGCACACTAATCTAATAAGTGGTAAATTACATCACACCAAAACAAATTGAAGACAGCCCCCGCGAAAAAAAAATATGCAGTTGAAATAACAAACTCCCTCTTCACATCAATGAGAAAAGGCTAATTTACTACAAAAACCTTCTTTAAAAATAAAAAAATGAAATAAAATAAAAATAATAAAAGAAATATACTAAAATGACCAAAATGACCAAAGTGGCCAAAATGACAAAAATGACGAAAATGACCAAAATGACCAAAATGACGAAAATGACGAAAATGACAAATATGACAAATATGACCAATATGGATAAAATGGCCAAAATGACGAAAATGACGAAAATGACGAAAATGACGAAAATGCCGAAAATGACAAATATGACCAATATAGATAAAATGACCAATATGGATAAAATTACCAAAATGACCAAAAGGACCAAAATGGCCAAAATTACCAAAATTACCAAAATGACCAAAATTACCAAAATTACCAAAATGACCAATATGGATAAAATGACCAAAATGGTCAAAATTACCAAAATGATCAAAATGACGAAAATGACCACAATGATCAAAATGACCAATATGGATAAAATGACCAAAATGGCCAATATGGATAAAATGACCAAAATGAACAAAATTACCAAAATTACCAAAATGACGAAAATTACGAAAATGACCAATATGGATAAAATGACCAAAATGACCAAAATGGCCAAAATGACCTATATGGATAAAATGACCAAAATTACCAATATTACCAAAATGACGAAAATGACAAATATGACAAATATGACCAATATGAATAAAATGACCAATATGGATAAAATTGCCAAAATGACCAAAATGGCCAAAATGGCCAAAATTACCAAAATTACCAAAATTACCAAAATAACCAAAATTACCAAAATGACCAAAATGACCAAAATGACAAAAATGACGAAAATGACCAAAATGACCATAATGACCAATATGGATAAAATGACCAAAATGACCAAAATGGCCAAAATGACCAAAATGACGAAAATGACGAAAATGACGAAAATGACCAAAATGACCAAAATGACGAAAATGACAAATATGACAAATATGACCAATATGGATAAAATGGCCAAAATGACGAAAATGACGAAAATGACGAAAATGCCGAAAATGACAAATATGACCAATATAGATAAAATGACCAATATGGATAAAATTACCAAAATGACCAAAATGACCAAAATGACCAAAATGGCCAAAATTACCAAAATTACCAAAATGACCAAAATTACCAAAATGACCAAAATGACCAATATGGATAAAATGACCAAAATGGTCAAAATTACCAAAATGATCAAAATGACGAAAATGACCAAAATTACCAATATTACCAAAATGACGAAAATGACAAATATGACAAATATGACCAATATGAATAAAATGACCAATATGGATAAAATGACCAAAATTGCCAAAATGACCAAAATGGCCAAAATGGCCAAAATTACCAAAATTACCAAAATAACCAAAATTACCAAAATTACCAAAATTACCAAAATGACCAAAATGACCAAAATGACAAAAATGACGAAAATGACCAAAATGACCATAATGACCAATATGGATAAAATGACCAAAATGACCAAAATGGCCAAAATGACCAAAATGACGAAAATGACGAAAATGACCAAAATTACCAATATGACCAATATGGATAAAATGACCAAAATTACCAAAATGACCAACATGGATAAAATGACCAAAATGACCCAAATGACCAAAATGACCAAAATTACCAAAATTACCAAAATTACCAAAATTACCAAAATTACCAAAATTACCAAAATTACCAAAATTACCAAAATTACCAAAATAACAATAATTACCAAAATGACCAAAATGACCAAAATGACCAAATGGCATAAATGAACAAAATGACCAAAATGACCAAAATGACCAAAATGACCAAAATGACCAAAATTACCAAAATGACCAAAATGACCAAAATGACCAAAATGACCAAAATGGCCAAAATGATCAAAATTATTAAAATTGCCAATGTGACCTAAATGACCAAAATGACCAAAATGACCAAAATGGCCAAAATGATCAAAATTATTAAAATGGCCAATATGACATAAATGACCAAAATGGCCAGCATGACCAAAATGCCCAAAATGACAAAAATGAAAAAAATTACAAAAATGTCAAAAATGACAAAAATCACCAAAATGGCCAAAATGCCCAAAATGCCCAAAATGACCAAAATTCCCAAGATGCCCAAAATGACCAAAATGACTAAAATGACCAAGATGACCCAAATGACCCAATTGACCAAAATTACCAAAATTACCAAAATTATTAAAATTACCAAAATTACAAAAATGGCCAATATGACCTAAATGACCAAAATTACCTAAATTACCTAAATGACCAAAATGACCAAAATGACCAAATGACCCAAATGACCAAAATGACCAACATGACCAAAATGACCAAAATGACCAAAATGAACAAATGGGCAAAATGACCAATTTGACCAAAATTGCCCAAATGGTCAAAATGACCAAAATGACCAAAATGACCAAAATGACCAAAATGACCAATATGGATAAAATGACCAAAATTACCAAAATGACCATTATGGATAAATTGACCATAATAGTTTGGTATTTTGGCCAAAATGACCAAAATGACCAAAATGGCCAATATGGCCAATATGGATAAAATGACAAAATGAACAAAAAAGACTAAAATGACCAAAATAAGCAAAATGAGCAAAATGACCAAAATTATCAAAATGACCCATAAGACCAATGAAATGACTAAACATCATTGTGGGACCATAAGATGAATCGAAAGAATGTAAAGCGATCAAAACCGGTTTAGCCAGTCCGGAGATAATGGAGTGATAATTTTTCGATTAACGGTGGTTAACGATAAAATTGCATAATGCATTTCCCGACCATTGCAAGTAATTTAAATTTTTCTCATGACATACATAGCAATAAGTCTACTAACTGTACGGATTTTTTCCTTATCGTACGGATTTTCGACCCTCTTCGCAGATTTTCAATTGGCCGGATTTTTTGTAAGGAATTTTAACAACTTAAAAAAAAAATGAATTGCATTTTTGATTGGGCCAACGCTTGTGCTAATTAGACATTTTTATTTAAAGGGATAATTTGCATAGTTTTCCGGGTTTTCCTCAGTTCAAAGTGATTATCAATAATTGTTCTTTTCAAATTCCTTGCAAAACAAATAAAAAAAAAAAACACTTTTTCAAGAAAAACTCTAGAAATGTTTTTGTGAAAACACTGACAACGATATCATTCTTAAAGCAAACTTGACATTCGGTAAACTTTTTAACGTTTAACAAAAATAGTTTTAATTCCCAAATTCCAAAATTATCTAAATAATTCTGTCATATTGGTAAAGCATAAGCATTTTTGATCAGCTAGAGTTGGTAGCCGTACATGACAATAAGAAAATTAAAACTTCGAAAAAAGGTTACTTTGATGATTCGATTATTCCAATTCCCTTTGCAGACCTTCGAATAATCGAACATCGAATTATGAACTTTTCGGCATTGTTATTTTTGTTTAGGATAAGGATGGATCATTTCGTCACTAAATGAAGACAAAAAAGTGGATATTCTTTTAAATTGATTGAAAATAAAAGTATTTCATTATCTTCGGAATATTTCAAAGTTTTACTGAAAAAAAACTCGTTTCTGCGGATCATGCCAATACCTGAGAAAATTGTACGCTCTTTTTGAAAAAAAGTCATGGAGCCGCAAGGTGCTTAAGATTTTTTTTTATGCGAAATTCGATTTTCTAGATAGAAATGAATGCATCATCGTCAACTAGTCATATTTTTTTAAACGTATCTTGAAACATTTTCAAACTAATTTCACCTCCCCTAAACCACCTTACGAAACCGATATACGTATATGAGCTCCACTGCGCGACACAATATTTTGTTTCTCTTCACTTTGCGACGACGACGACGACGACTTGGGCTTGTTGTATATGCAAACATCACGATCACGACAACGTCGTCGTCCAAGTCGTTTCCAACGTTCCACGATCGTTTTCCGCGCGCGCTCGCCCGCTGCACTCCGGCGAACTTTACCTTTTCGTATGCAAGTTTGCTGTCTGCTTCATTTGTGTATGTATGAGTGAGAGTCTCGTCGCTGTCGGTGTGTGATCGCGATCGTGTGTACAGAAGGCAGAAAACCGCGCCACAGTCGCTTATTATATTGTTCAAGAGCTATTTCAAAATAATTCAAACGTTTCGCGACTGTTCACCAGTACGGACGTCCAGCAGCAGCAACCAGCAGGTCTTCTACCCTTCTACGTTCCAGAAGAACTTGGACGAGGTGTAGTGAAAAGCGAAAGATTCTTGGAAACAGTTGTCGTCGATCGTTCGTTCGTCGGAAGCTCGATAAGGCGCGAATTAGCTCCACATCCGGTTGGTCGTTGACGGTTTCCTTTTTTGTTGGACGAGTGCGAGTGTTTGTTCACCGGAAATCGCGTGCAACAAGTGTGTGCTTGTGACAGAAGAAGCCGAAGTCGAACAAGTTTCGCAGCAAAATGATGGAGAAGGAACCGGATTCGATGGCGGTCACCATGAAGCAGGACTATGCCGCTTCCGAGGTGTACAGCACGACGAGCGAAGCTCCACCTGTAAGTGTCCTGAACCAATCTGAACCATGAATGATTTTTTAGGGGAAAATTGCTGCACGAAAAAAGTGAAAACTTTAATGGCCGGAAAAGCGCTCACATTTGGCGAATGCAAAACTTGCATGACTGTCCCAACCGCCGCCGCGATGTTCTTCGAACCGCGATGAGTTTTAATTGTATTGTTTTCCGATGGAATTAAGGTCAATCCATTGAGCGCGCGCGACTCGTATTCGTCGCTGGTTCGTGCTGATGATGATGAGGCTGGCTAAATGCTAATGCTTGACTACCTTGAAAAATGGTTGGCTCCAAGTCCGGGACACCTGAGTTTACACTGTTGCGCTCGTTGTTGTGGTGCAGCACAGCTTTCACACACAGCATCACATGGGCTCACAGAGCTTTAACAATTGTTGGAGGAAAGTGTAAACTGCAGCAGCGCAGCATAATTGTGCGATAATTTCAAGATAATCACATTCCGGTTCGATGGGTTAGCCTTCTTTGCCCTGGCCCCAGCTTGTTTACCTAGGCGTGAAAAGTTTGTGCATTTCTTAATGGGCACTTTGTGCTGAATTGTGTTCAGTCATTATTCTGAAGTGTTGGGCTTCTTTTGTATCCAGTGCGGGGAGGCAGGGGCAACCTTTCAACCCCTGCGAGAGAGGAGGTTAATGAAGACTAGAGGAAGGCTTTGGTTAACTGGAAAATTACCCCCCCATTTCCAGTGTTCCGGAGCGAGCGTGAAATCAATCTTGGATTTTTTTTATCAAGTTGAATGGTAGATCGGTTGGTAGAGATGCTGGAATATCTTGTAGAAGATCTAGTGTTCTCTTAAAAATGTAAGATATTTTCTTTTCCTTTGAAATTTTTAAATATTCAGCTGCTCATGGCATTGGAAACAAATATTTTCTCTAGAAAAATCTTGCTTGATTATTTATGTTTCTTATTTTGACGGTAATATTTCTTATATATTCATAAGAAAATTGCACATTTTTACCCCCTTAAAAAGAATTTGCCAAAAAATGGCCGAACATTAGATTTTTCGTTGGAAAAAAACTTGTACTTGTAAGCTACACTTTGTAATGTTTTTTTGAAATTTTAAATTATGGGACCACATGTTGGAAAAAGGCGTGAAACTTTGGGAAAAGTAATTGTATAAAACGCTTTAAATACTTTTTGCTTTAAATTTTTGAAAATTTAATTGAAATTAGCAATTTAGTTTGCGGTATCAAAGAAAGTAAATACTGAAATTTGTATGACCCAATGTCATCCCTCATTACGGTTTGCCATTTTCCATAAATTACCGGGCATAATCTTGATGGTTATAGAGCTCAAATCCCAAATTTGAGTACGATTTGTTAGAATTCGAGACTCCCTAGATAAATTGATGGCGTAATGGATTTGAGTTGTCAAAACATTTCACTCATAAGAAATACTCAGGTGAAAAAGGCTCGGATGCCTGTGTTCCGTTGGTTTTCAACCCGTAAAATCGATGGATTTGTGTTTTTGGCATTACATAACTAACGATATTTTGATCAAATCCTTTAGAGTTCATGAATATTTTGCCGAATAGTGTAAAGAGTACCCAATTCGAAAGGTTTTATAAAATGTAACTATAACATCGCCCATAAAAACACCAACTTTTGCTTAAAACATCACTTTTCAACATAATATACATTTAAATTACAAGCTTCAATACACAAAATTTTCATGTTTTGCTTTTTGAATGTTTTTAAATACCGTAAAGCGGGGAATCATTGATAGAATTTCAATTTATTTTTCGAGTATTATTCAATAGGTAACAGTTTTTTCCTAATTTATATTTTAAAACAAGGACTACACAGAAAAAAATGGTGGTAATATTCATCAGGAAATGGTGACAGATTTTGTGTTTAAAAAATATTAATTTTACCTCAAAAAAGATGAATTTTTATCAGTTTTTGATGAATATTCATCAGGGTTACATTTTTACACATTTTTATGTAATATTACTCAAAAAAGAGGTAATATTCAACCTACCAAATTTTCAACATTCGAAAATTCAACTTTTTTTTCTGTGTAGGCAAGGTCACAAATTTTCCATGTATTTTTTTCCAAAAAATGTTAGTTTTTAATCAATAGGGGAAATATACTAATTTTAATCACTCTAAGCCGTTCGACCAATTCTTATCACTTTTGTCAGTTTTCGCTATAAAATCAACATTTACAGATGTATCAACAATAAAGAGTTGCTTGCTCACTTTTATTTGAACTATTTATTACTTTGGAACAGTCAAAAACACTTTATTTAAGCTGTAATTCATGATCAAAGTGCTGATAGGCCGATAATAGAAATAGGCTGAGAAAGGGTATAGTTCCCCTAGTGCTTTCGTTGAAAATTGATTTTCAAAAATCCGGGGTGACTTTGATAGTCACTGTGTTTCTTACAAATTTCAGCCCAAAAGTGAGCATCATTTGGAAAAAAAACTCATTAACTTTTAATAAAATTTATATAAACTTGAGGTTTAGCAATTAAAAAGTTCAACAATTGATAAAGATTCATAAGAAATTATTTTTTCATAGCAAATCAACTGTACTATGATTGATTAATTTTACAATTTTTCGTAGCAAATTGTTCTACTAAAAATACCTTTTAATATGATGATATTTTGATTTCTGTTCCAATAATACTTAAAACGTGTAACCTGGAAACTAATGTAAGCTGTTCTTAGTTGTCAAAAGAATCCGATATTGCAGTCCATTTTCCGATTCGAACTCATATTCAATGAGAAAAACATGACACTAGTTTTCAAATAATCCTATTTAACAATGTTTCCATAATTATAGTTAACTAACTTTTGGAACTTTAAAAAAATGGTTGAAAGCCATTTTGTTTGTATTTAATTCGTATTTTTAATTTTGCAATAAAATCTTCATCCCATCAATGTGACCCCGGTTATCAATGTTAGAAGAAAATAGAAAGTCACAAAAAAAATTCTCAAACTGATTTCTTATACAGTCAATATTCAACTATCCAAATCTTCGATTATCTGAAGTTGGATTATCCGAAGTTATCTTAGGACATATTTTTCCTCGTATTTTTCGTTTTCTTACCATTTCTGCCACCAGTCAAATTTGAGTGTTTGATTTCCTGCTTCAACAAATACATTTTCTCAATATTTCACCATCATCGCCATTTTGCCCGCCATCTTGGATTTTACATATCCTTTTAGAGCATTTTTGGGCTTATTATTTATCTCAATGACCCAAAAAATAAAACAATTAAAAAAAATTTTCATGATTCGATTGTCCGTAGTATTTTTTTTTTCAAAGGACTTTGGATGATCGTGTCAGGATTGAACTTTTCTAAAAAAAAAATCCACCTACTTGATTGACAGCTTCTTTACTTTTTTTAGTTACGGCAAATAAACTGATCTCAGCGTATTTCCGAAAAAATTAAAAAAAAGGGTACGGCATCTTATTCTATCGTGCACCTAATATTGGCATATCAGCACATGGATGTTAATTTACAGCTTAAAAAAACATTTTCATCTGAAATCAGGTAATAATTACCTTAATGGAAAGTGGGCAAATAAATTCGATGTTTGAAAGCAAATTTTTATAAATTCATACGGATAAAATCAATGTTGCCGGATATTTAAACATTGAGTTGTTTCCAAATTTGTTAATAATTCACCAATTTCAAAGTGTTATCTTCAATTTTGAAGAAAAATTAATTCCGAAATCAGCACTTTTTTTTCAAATTGATGTGTGTGATGGGAAATTTAGTTCCGAATAAACAAAGGTTCAACCTTTCAGGGTTTTCGACAAAATATAAAGATTTCTGAAGAGATTATGTAATGTTTTTTTTTATTGTAAATTTTCGAACAATTATTACAATATAGCAGAAATTTTAACATTCACTCATTTTAAAAGGAAAAAAATCACTCATTTTTAAAGGACATTGTGGATGTTTTTTTTCTTTAAGTAAAATAAATTGGCAATGAATCATTAAAAAACTGTGTCAAAACTGTCACACTATTGCGTTCGGTCAACTTCTTTTCGCGTTTTCAAGAAAGCAGTTTCCCCAGCTCTACAAAATTGTGACATCTCGCGTGCAACTTTCCAAAGTTAAAAAAAACAAAAGCACACAAATCTCGCTGCAAATCGCCAAACCACTCCTTTCTGCGGCCAAACTGCAAGAAAAACAAAAAACAAGAAAGTGTCACCTCCAGGGGCTACAAACACCCCAATTTCTCAAAGTGCGTCACGACATCGATCGCCTACTGGTGGTTAGAGCTGTATTTAATCACTGAGTTCATGTTTTGGAAACGCGCACGCGAAAAATCGTGATTCACGTTGTTGTCACATGGCGCGTTCGCGAAAGTGACTTCTTTCACTTGGCAGCCTTAATGATGCGCTGGGAGGGGGAAAGAAGATGCTGCGGCAGATGTAACGCGCCATTTTCCCTCGAAAGTGGGTCTTTTCTCGTCGTTACGAAAGTTTTGAAATTGCATCTCGCAGAGATCTTGCAATAAAGGCAGCGGCGCTCGGTGCAGTTTTGCTCGGCGTTGATTAATTAGGTAATCTTACGATGTCTCTGCGGTTTGCATCTGTGTGTCGTGAGAAGCTTATTAAAATGGCATCTAAAGTTAGCGAAAGAAGAAGAGAAGTTAGAAAAGAAGAAAAGATAGTTTCAGTCTGAAAAGTACACCCCGACGGGGGTTGGCAATTGAGAGTAAAAGCTCCACCGAGAAGGCGCACGAGCTTTCCCACAAGCTTTCGAGAGGTCCACATTACGACACTTTGTTTTTCGGGGGTGATTTGACGACCTCCCTCGGCGTAGTCGAGACTGATCGCTGATCATGGCTGTCATTGTAGGCAAATTAGAGAAAGGTTAATCGCTGGTGCAGTGGAGAATTATCTGTTATGACAACGCTGCTTTGAACTTTTGTTTTGTTGTTGCTGAACTGGAAATTGAGGGGATTTTTGAAGCCACATTGGGCAGGGAGAAAATTAGATGCTTAGTCATGCAGGTTTGTGGGAAATTTACCGGTCTGTCAGGAGGTTTTTGTAGTTTTTCTGAATATTAAATGATCGCAAATTATTTGTTGATTACGTGAATTACAGTGAGTTAGCACAATGACTTTGCAAAATTATTAGCGATCATGCGTTTCGTAGGGAGAATTGATCAGCGCTTTTTTTATTATTATGTAACATAAAATTCAAAAATTATCTAAATTTTGATGGATTACAAAAAAAACTATTACAACATTAAACTTCTGCCAAAGCGTTAGAGACACGAATGAGGAATCAAAAATTATTCAACACATTTCAACCAATTTGCACGCTCTAATACCGATTTAAATCGTTCTTGAAACCAGCACAGCGATTCAGTCATAACACCAATCACAATTATCCCCGGCCGAAAAAACGCAACCGAATTCAGCACACCTGATTCGCATTGTTTCGTTCAATAATAATTTCGACTAGTTTTGTCTGGTGCCCACTTTTGCTGAATTTGCGTGCCAGCCTGGCATAACTTTTCTCCCCGCAAAACCTTCACAGCAGTCGGTTTATTGTTTTTTCCCCCCCACCAAAACTGCAGCGGCAGGCGTCGAGGTGAAAACTCATTTGTTGGCGTGCATTTTCCTTGGACTGCCACCCTAAGCAGAAACATAATGGCCATTGTTTGTTTATGCACACCGAATCTAGAAGGTTTAATTTTTCCTTCATATTTTGTCCGTACGTTGCGCAAACAACAGCTCAGCGGACGCATAAATCCCCCTAGCAGGGCGCCACACCAATTAGCAGCTCGGCAAAGTACCTGAAAAAAAAGAAGTAATTGTCTCCAATTTAGTGCCACCGCCACTAAATATATAAAAACACGGAGCGACCTCTTCTTGGTGACCAACGAGGCAAGGGAAACCACTGAAGGGCACTTTGGGCACCATGAATTGCGTTAATTCTTGCTGACGACGACGCCAGCTGCAGTCGCAGCCGCAGCAGTGAGCGGTGAAGGTTCGTCACTTGCGACTCTGTTGAAATCCTTTCGATTCGTCGTCGTCGTCGAGCTTTTGAGTCTTGTTGAGATAAGTCGGCGCGATCCATTTGTGTGAGGTGACGAGCCAACGCTTGAGAACCTCGAGCGGCTTTTCAGGTTAACGTTTTTGCTGTTGCACTTCCAGTTGTTGGTGAAGTGAAGAAGAAAAAAAAACATCTCAAATTTGCCTAATGAAGCTATGAATATGCCGAGGCGTAATTTTGCATAAACGACCCACTTGTGGGGTGGCCCCTTTGCCATGTTTGGTCGTACCGAATTTGAGGTGGGCAAACAATTTGGCAAATTATTTTCAATATACACACTCATTATGGGTGAAGTTTGTGGGGTGTTTGGTTAGTCAATATTTGTTTACGTAAAAGTGAACTGCTCAAAGTTTTAGGAAAGCAAATTATGAGAAATCAATTAAAAATATAGCTTAAATCTTAATTTCTTAAATGTTAAAATTTTTGTTTTATAACCAATAATTTTTTAAGTATTTTTGAGAAACTTTGTTCTAAAAAAAATATTTTACATACTTTAAGCATAAATTAACCGTGTTTAGTTATTATGTTTAACCCTCTACAACCCAACCCCGCCTTTAGACGGGCTTCAATTAAAAAAATCGCCAAAAATCAATTTTTCGCCCAAATGCATTGGAAAGAAGAACTCTTAAAATTTTTGAAAATATATGGGTTGGATGTTTTACTTGTTTTATGTGACTTTGCCAATGTTTCAAAAAATGTCATTTTTTAGGGGTCAGCTTTGGCTGTGTTTTTAAACTAACATTTCCAATATTTACAATAAAAAGAAGTATGCATTAATTTTTCTAGTGTCGCAGACTATGCCTCTACGCATTTTTAAACAATTTAAATGATAATGGTGCCATTTTATAGCAAACAATGTGAAAAACAAGCAAAAAATTGAAAAAGTGTCTGTAAAAACATGAAAAAATTAGATAGGCAGAATGTAATGATAAGAGGTGGTAGAATAGGCAAAATACTACCAAAAACAAACATAAACTAAACAAGATATTAAAAAACTAAAAATTAAACAAGAAAAACATAAAACAAGACAAGTAAAGTTTTTCGTAGAACAAAAGTTGCTAAAAACGACAATTTTGGACAGTAGAGGGTTAAAACATAGCCAATAATTTTTGTATTTATTATTTGTATGAAACTTTGTCTATCGATTCCTCATGTCTGAGTATTCCATTTTGCATCATTAATTTCTCCATACAAGTCTCTATAAAAATTAGGGGGTTGTCCATAGAAAAGTGCTATGAAAACACTCGAAAATCTGCATCTCCGTAGAAGTGATTTTCTGATCGATTTGGGTGTCCTCGGCAAAGTTGTAGGTTATGACTATCAAAAAAAAAATTAAAAAATAAAAAATTAATAAATAATAGTTACAATCTATAAAAAATGGCAAAAAACTCTATTTTGACAAACTTTGATTTTTTTCATAATATTTTGATATGACAAAAAGTGCCAACTTTTGAGCACCAAATTTTGGATTGCAATTTTAGTTTTTTTTTTGGCACAATATAATTGGGTGCTGGTGTTTATGCATCGACTTGACGACTTGTCGAGCGAGAACGAGCCGGGACTTCGAATTTGATATTCAGTTTATGATTCTGTATAAAACCAAAAATTTAATAGGGAAAAATAGGGTTAAAAAAAGTTAAGCACTTAAATGGCTATATCTCTGGAAATAAATTTTGGAACAGCTTCAAATTTTGGACCCAAGCAGTTTATGGCGCATGTTTTCGAATGGCTTTGCCTTCCTCACTGAGGTGAGGCTATAATCCTGCTCAAAAAATGAACTTTTGAAAAACAGCTCGAAGACCTATATAAATGTATACCTTTCGACTCAGAATCGAAAACTGAACAAATGTCTGTGTGTGTGTATGTGTGTGTGTGTATGTATGTTCCCAAAATTCTTGCCAATTTTTCTCAGCACTGGCAAACCGGTTGCATTCGACTTGGTTTAGGGTCCCATACATCGCTATTGAATTGTTTGAAGTTTCGATAAGTAGTTCAAAACATACATATATAAATGTGTTTTCACATATATCTGGATCTCACTTATATGCATGAAAACTATGTCCGGATCCATCACCCAACCCATCGTTGGTTAGGTAATCAAAAGACCTTTCCAATGAGTCCAAAACATTGAAGATCTGGCAACCCTGTCTTGAGATATGGCCACTTAAGTAATAATTATGTAATATTTTGAAGCCGAATCTCACTTAAATGTATGTAAACAATGTCCGGATCCACCGTCCGACCCATCGTTGGTTAGGTTATCGAAAATTCTTTCCAACGAGTCCAAAACATTGAAGATCTGGCAACCCTGTCTCGATGTATGGCCACTTAAGTGAAATTTATGAACATTTTTATTCCAGATCTAAAAAATAGATGAAATTTGTGTCCAACCCCATCATATCACCCATTTTTGGTTATGAGTGAGGAAGGCACCAACTACATAGGTGGATTTAGTAAGTTTTTTGTTTGAAACTGAATTCTTTTAATTTGATAGTGTTATCCGTAAAATTGTCCCAAAATATCTCTAAAAATGGCTTTGACCACATTAACTGGTCCAAAATTGTGAATCGAAAAATAGAATGTTCGTCTCCGACCCCACGGCTACAAATCTGAAATATAAAAATTGTGGGTTTTACGAGCGGTTTTCCAATGATGGAAGACACAAATTTTTAAGAGCGGATACAGACATCGAACAAGTATTTCAGAAAAAGAGCTCTCAGCCTGGCTTTGAGTTCCGGGTTTAGGGTCAGAATTCAATCGACAGAGCGCATCAAAACCTTCAAATTAGCAATAGGATTTTTTTTCTGGGACGATTCCCCGCCGTGCACAATTTTTTTAGATTTATGAGAAAAGTGTTTTTCCAAAAGCAAACCTTTAACCTTTCTTTTGTAAGAAAGGCAAAAAAAAAACAAAGAGTTCATCTCTTTCACGTCCGTGGATTGGCTCTTTGTTTACAAACCCCCTTTTCGTAATTGAAAGATGCAACTTCAAACAGCATTTTAAATTTTCATTCAACCTTTTCAAATGTTAGGCTAGATATTAGAAGCTTTTAACTATTTTTTCTTGAAAGCCTATCTAATACCCTTTTGTGTGTGTCCAATGTAGCTAAAATCAGTTGAAATGGTGCAAAGTTATGTTTTTTTTTGAAGAATGTGGTTTTTGCGAAAATCGACGAAAATGGCCATTTTTCGGATTACCGTAATGGCCAAACAAAAAAAAATTTGGTCTAATTGTTTCGACCAAGGAACACTCAGACAAATTTTGAGCTCGATTAGAGAACTTTTTTTTTCGAATCTTGCTGTTTTCGTTGGGAATTGCTGTATGAAGGAAAAGTTATTGAGAAAGTCAAAATATCAGAAGAAAACTGAGAACTGGTATAAACAACATTTTTTTTTAAACCCAGTTGTTTTCAATTTGCATCATGAACTACTGATCGAGAATCGCTACATTCCATAGCACAAAATGTGCCTAATCTCCTCCTGTGTTCGACGAATTGTTCGTGCTAAAAATGATGCACCGTCACGAACTGCGCGTGCGCGCGTTACGGTGTAGTCACGATAACCGCTACAATCATACGCCCCCAGAAGACGCAAAAATTCTGTCCGTACAGCTATTAAATTCCAATTAAGACCAAATTGCGTAACACATTCGCGAAAAAAAAAACCCTCCCTCTGCCCTCCCATTGTTCCGCACTGTTGACGCCTAGCCTCACGTAGAAATTACCATAGCTATCAGTCAGTTTGGAGTGTACAACCATCCCCCGGTCATTGCTTTCCGGTCACATAGTCCGGCGTCCGGAGGAACGTGACCAACGTCGGCTACGATATACGGGGATGAGTCTGGGTAGAATTGAGACACGAAGCCAAACAGACAACAACGAGAAAAAAAAAAATGTCAGGGTCTTCTTCGCCGTAATAGCTGGGGAGATAACGAGTGTTCTTTGAAGCGCGAGAAGGTTCTTATAGCGTTTCAGATTTCTTGAACACGATCAATACCTTTGGTATTGAGGTTGTGAGATTTGAAATTAACAGGACATAGAACCTGTCACTTTGTATAGATAAGATTTGTACGTAAAACTTAATGAGTGCTACACGGAATTTGGGCGATCGCCACTTTAAGGGCACAATGAAGTCGTTACGCTTTTAAGGCTTGCTGCAGATCGTACCGCTGACAAAGAAATCGCGATCATCATGGGAGCGGGCTACCCGGTCGGTCGGCAGCTAGGAAACGAAAGTAAAAGTCTTTTATTTTCGCCAAACTCCCACGCTTACATTACCCCGGAAAGTGGCGGCGACCGGCGACCGGTTTATTTTAGTTTTATTTTATTATATCCAGCTTTTTTGAAATTGTCGTCGCGGATATGGTCGAGAGCGAAAGTACAATTTATGTACCCAAAGGTGGTTGTGCTCTGCAGGATCGAGGGGGTGGTGAAAGATATATTACCATAGAGTGCGCTAAGCTGAAGCACTGCACTGCCGAAGGAGAAATCGAATCGAACGGAAAGCTAAAAAGATCACCTCACCGCGATCACGGAGGTCGCGGTACACGCAACGAGATGAACACCGTAAACGATCGATTGTTTACCAACATTCCATTTTCGGCCACATATGATCAACCACCACACGATCACTTCGAGTCGAGAGTCGAGTGTGGAATTACCGTACATCAAAAACTGCAACGTTTTCGTCGATCAAACCCGTTGTTGGCACCCCCATATTCGGCACCCACCACGAGATCCGCTCGTCAAGGTGATCGCGTGTGTGTGTAATTCTAACGCGCGGAGATCGATTTAATTGGCAAGCTGCGAAAAGTAATGCGTCCGTCCGCCACTCGGCGATCACCGATCATCTCATTAGTCAAGAATCGTGGACGTTCCAGGCGCTTCTGTCGATGCCAAGTGTCACGCGAATCAACATTGAAATTCATGTTCTGCGCGCTCAAGAATCGTCTTGACATCGGCGATGGGTTCATTAGCTCACGACCTGCTGGAATCTGGGTCACCCTATAGACGAGAGGGTCTCTCAAGCCTTCACTTGTACCGAGCACTCTGGCACGTCAAGAATCAATAAGATTGTCGATTCTATTGCCGCATACGACGACCTGATGGAACTGCGATGTTGCAGCAGTTCGCTTCTCTAGTTGATGAGCTGAAGCGGTGCGGCGAAGGGTTTCGCCATCGATCGACGTAGCGATCGCCGCCGCCGCCGTGGTGGACACGAATTTGCAATGGGAGACGTCGGTGTCGTTTTCGGTGTGCTTGTTACTTTAATGGTAATGAAGATCTTGGGGAAGTGGACGGTCGGATGGTGTTTTTTTTTTTGCTGTGTGTATGCAGCGAGTGGCATTGACTTGGCTGATGCTTACAATGTCCATGATGTTGATGATCTATTCTAAGTTGAGTGATCGTGTGTTGAATTGGAACATGTGAAAATACATGGAAAATTATTATTTATTTATAAATCTAATGAGAACATTGGAGGCTCAGATTTTAAATTGAAAATTCAAACAGCCAAAAATTTAATGTACCTTCCCTAACAATTGATGAAAAAACCAAAACCATTTTTCGAAAGCTTGAAAAAGCACCAAAATGCAAAAATAATTAAACAAGAAATCTTTTGATATCATTTGAGCCTTGAGTTGGAACGCTCACCAGTATTTCGAACTTATAAATTTGGTGCTCCAGAACGCAACGTGAGCATTTGAGCAACAAAAAATAGATTCAGTTTGTTCTAAACGATAAATAACTCCATTTTGCTGAAATAAATATTTAAATATTTTCCATCCATTTCAGGCATGAATTTTGGAATCATTTTTTTGTCTAATGATACGAAAATTATAGGCTTGATAAAAAAATGATTTTTGGGCCAATATGACCCAAACAAATTTAAGAAATTTTTAATTAATATTTCTTACATCAGAAACACAGAGATACAAAGTAAAAAAAATATGTAAATTTGGAAGCAGTAATTTTGGAAGGTTGAATCAGAGAGAAGGGGTTGAATATTACCCTTTTTATGTTGTAATTTTACTTCAATTTAGATTGAAAAAGTTACATTACACCAGAAAAGAGGTAAAATTACACATTTCCAGAGGTAAAATTACAACTTTTTTCTGACATAAAAGATGTACCCCTTCCCAGATGTAATATTACCATGATTTTTTTTTCTGTGTAGAAAAGGACAAAACATGATGTTTCAAACATTTTTCGAAGCATCTGAGCCAATATTTTTCAAGAAGCCGGATTTTTTATGATTAAATAAAAAGCTGCCGTCTTCCTTGTGGTTCTCTTCCACTGATTTCATGTTTGTGATTTAAAATAAAGCGAAAAAGAAGTGAAGAAAG
The DNA here is from genome assembly GCF_015732765.1 of Culex quinquefasciatus. Lineage (NCBI taxonomy): Eukaryota > Metazoa > Arthropoda > Insecta > Diptera > Culicidae > Culex > Culex quinquefasciatus. Next base: position 191,791,872 of record NC_051863.1, on the reverse strand, counting down.
ATTAATTTAGCAACCAAATCATCAAAAAACATCGAAAAGAATTATTTTTTTTATGAGAATGTTTTGTTTTTTTTGAAAAATGAAATTTTTTAGGGGTCAATTAAATTTGGTAAATAAATATTGATCTGTCTCTCAGACTATGTATTTACAGTTGTTTTGCAGCATTAAAAGTACTTCTATAGCATTAATTGTGGAAATCGTAAAGAATATTAAATAAATGATTGGAAAAATAATGAAAACACCCAGTAAACTAAAAAAATATTGATTGAAAATAAGAAATTTTCATAAAAAATGTAAAAAGAAAAGAAAAAAACACTAAACAAACAAATCTGCATTTTTTTAAAAGGTCCAATAAACAAAATTTTATTTTTTTGCTTTTTGAGTATTTTTGAATACCGCTGACTCAAGACGGTTTTAAAAACACCCAAAAAGCAAAAAATGGTAATTTTGTTTAAGAACCCTTAAAAAATCTAGAGGTAGAGTTGTTCATAGAGCAAAAGCCGTCCTGGCTTGTCCCAATCGATGAAAAATATTGAGACTAGAGGTGGGCAAAACCGCTCTTTTTTAGGAGCCGCTCATTTTCGTTCGCTCATTAAAAAGAGCCGCTCTTTTGAACGGCTCTTTCGCTCCTTTTCAAAATTTTGATGAAAATGTTTTTTTAAGAATCGTGTGATTTTTTTTTTTTAGTGGGTCTCGTGGCGCAGGGGTAGCGGCTTCGGCTGCCGATCCCGATGATGCTATGAGACGCGGGTTCGATTCCCGCCTTATCCACTGAGCTTCTATCGGATGGTGAAGTAAAACGTCGGTCCCGGTTTCTCCTGTCTCGTCAGAGGCGCTGGAGCAGAAATCCCACGTTAGAGGAAGGCCATGCCCCGGGGGGCGTATTGCCAATAGTTTCGTTTTCGTGATTTTAAAAGTTATTTCACACTGGACTTTTACAAATTATTTGAAAAAAAAAATAAAACTGAAAACGAGAAGAGGTCCTTGAAAACCATAGGTCTTGGCGGTCTCTATGTCAAGATTTATACTCGAACCTAAACATTTGAGTAATTGAATGGTATTTAAACTTAAATCTAAGATTGAAAAAAAAAATGCTATTAATTTTAAAATTGCGTCTATTTCTGCAAAAATTGAACTAATGCTGATATTTTATTTGGAGAAAACATTCTGTGAACTCTTTTCTACATTCTAATTTAATCGATAGAGTCTATAAAAGCTGAAGTTGATTTGGACAGAAGGATTTTTTTTCCCCAAAATCTCTAAACTATTCAGAAGATTTTTGATAATATTATGCAATTTGATATGCTCAGATTTGTATTCCAGTAATTCTTTAATTTATAATCAATAGTAAAGTTAAAAATATTTTCATGTTGCTTAAAAAAATCTTTTTTTTTTTTTTGATTTTTTTACAGGCATTGAAATATTTGAAATTATATTTTCAATACTCAAAAACCAATTTAATACTACATTTTTTGGAAATTCAATAAATTTTATTTATAACAAATATCATGCCATGTTGGGCCGGTTCTTTCAATAGACCGAAGTTAAAAAAAGATCCGCGGTTCTTTTTTTGTGAGCCACGGTTCTTTCGCTCTTTTCAGTGAGTCGGCTCTTTGAGCGGCTCGCTCTTTTTTTGCCCACCTCTAATTGAGACCAAATTTATCTAATAAAATTAGCTGAAGGCCAGTGTTGAAAACAAACTCTTAATTTTTTTAAAAAAGAGTATAGATTTAGTAAGTAAAAATCAAATTTTTTCAAACGCATGTTTTCCTACAATTTTATGACTAGAATTTACAAAACTGATTTTGGAAAATGTCTTGAAAATCGAGCATTTCTGAATACATTGTCTCAACTCCAGTGAAATTCTAGGAGGAGGAAAGTCAAACATGCAATAGTTTTACTTTGAAACTCAGTATAAATAAATATTTTTCTCAGATTTTTTTAAGGATTATGAAACTCCATAAAACATTATGAAAATATCACCATTCTGACTGTATTTTGTTATTATTTCCATTACCTCAATAGGATTCTTTTATGACAAGTATGGCGTTGTTAAATAATTTCAGCTAATGTATTTTGGTGCGTCCATCCCGGGAATTTCCGGGAAGAAATTCCCGTGATATTTTCAAAACCAGGAATTTTTAAATGCCTGGAATTTTTTATTTTGTCTAGGTTTTCCCGAAATTTGAAATAATGTTGGGCTGAAAATTATGATTTGCTTGTGAAAAAGATGAACAGTTTAATATTTCGTAATTGAATCGAATTAATTTGGCTTTTGGGGAGGCTTCAAATATTTTGATGTTATTTTTTTTAAGTGGTATTACATTTACGTATATTAATGGTTATAAATAAATTTAAAAAATATATTTTATCATTTTTCTCAAGCACAAATCAGGACAACAGTTTAGGAAATTTATTTTCATAAAAAAGTACAACATGCGATCAAAATATTTCTTTGAAAATCACATATAGTGTTGCTTGCAATTTCTATTAGTCATTGAAAAAAAAAAAGAATTATTTCTAAAAGTTTTAAAATATTAAAAACATTGGAACGGATACACTATTTTAAGCTATTCCGTTGTGGGACTTCAATAAGCTAACACTTATATGATATTTTTCATTGTCCTCAAAAAGTTACCTAAAAACTGTCAATTTTGTACTAAAGCTTTGAAAACAGGGCGTTTTTCTTTTTTTTAGCCTCTTTTGGCTCTACCCTTAGGCAACGTAGTTTTTATTTTTGCTTATTTTGTTTTGACAAGCTCCGTTGCGTAAACCCCGTCACAATTCGCAAAACAAACAAATTGCTGTACCCAAATCAAACACCTCGACGCAATTTTCAACAGCACGTTTACCTCCAAAATTATGCGCCCTGCAGCAAATTGACGAGCAAGAAATTGTTAAGCGCTAAAGGTTACCAAATTTCTTGGTACACAATCAAAAAAAATTGAAATGTTGTGTGATTTTTTCAATTAATTTTTAAGGGTATTCCATGTAATATTCAGAACACAGTAAAAAATAATGTAAATTTGGAAGCTGTAATTTTGGAAGGTTGAATATTACCTCTTTTATGATGTAATTTTACCTCTATTTAGACTGAATAAGTGACATTACACCAGAAAAGAGGTAAAATTACATATTTCCAGAGGTAAAATTACACCTTTTTTCTGACATAAAAGATGTACCCCTTCCCAGATGTAATATTACCATGATTTTTTTTTCTGTGAAGTGCATGGTGCAAATCAAACTTTTTCCACATATTTTTTTCACAGTGTATCAGCAGCGGTAGAAGCCTCTCTTAGCACAGGTCTACTAATTGCAAAACATACCGACGCTGAGCTTTTAGCAAATCCGTCGACGCCATGTGTGTATTTATTCTGTCATCACTTCGTGAAAAGTCACCGCCAAGATGTTGAAGGTCGGAACATCAGTCAGTCGTCCACAGTGCGACACAGAGAGTGTAAATGAGCTTTTAATGAACGCAAGTCCTTTCTGATTGATGGGAAGTTGACATTTTCAGCTCGAATTATGGGAGGTTCAATGACTTATTGGCCAGCTCAGAAATCGAATTATTCACGGCGCATCATATTCAGAACTCTTGGGCTTGTACCCAGTCAGAGTGGCTCAATAATTATGCAATCCGAGAAAGATCGACGCTCTACGGTTGATGTAAGAAGCCGCACGGTATGGTATGGAAATCAAAAATGAAACTTCACTTTTTTTCCCGCGGCCAACCGGCCAGTCCGCGTCTGATTGAGTGGCCAGTGTGGCGAAAGCAATTAATCTTGTTTTCAATGTTAAATACTTAAAAACTCCATAACGAGCTAATCGAATTGAGCGTGAAAGCCACGCTTAAGAGGAAAATACCGGCGGATGATGAGGAAATTGGATGCGTTTCCTCGATGTTTCCGGAGATGGATTCTGCAAGCTCAATTGGCGAAACGAGAAATGTTTAGTGGATGCAAACAAGAGCATGAAATTGAAAAGGAATTTTAATGTTGAATTATGACAAGAAAACCCTAAAGTCATCTTCTGAGAACCCTATTAACCCTAAACGATGAGCTCGCGTTTGGCAAAGGTCAGTTCGGAGATGCTACCGTCCAATCAGCAGCAGCAGCAGCTCGATTGCGCAATTCCGTTTGTTCGTTTTGCTCCCAAGAACATCATCACGGAATATGCAAATGCCAAGTCAGCCGTCGTCGTCGTGCCTTCAAGCGAGAATCCTCTCAGCGAGCTTGAAAAAAACCACACGCGCGTGCTCTAGAAACACGCTAACCGAAAAATATAGACAGACCTCACCGAATTCGTAATGCTTTTCATAAATATTGCCAGAGACGATCAATGCAGCAGCGCTAAAGTTCCATCATTTTAACCAAGATTGAAATAATGAAGCACACGCGAACCGCATAACCGTGAGGAGGGTTGCCACCGATCAGGGGTGACTTCTGAGACAATCAAGTATTTTTGAAGAAACTTTTATATTTAGGAAAAAAACGCCAGATTTCCGATTAAAAATATTGGATTTAGATTATTTTCATCTTCCTGCACAGATAATTAAATTTAAACATTTATGATATTCATAACAAAAGGTCCAAATTTAACCAAAATAATTATCAATTTTGCTAAAGCAATTAAAAAAATGAAATTGGCTAACTTTCCATTGGATCTATCAATTAAAATGTTCAACTTAACGGTGCACATCAACCAGGGCATTAGCGCCAAGATTTTTGGAACTATCGCAATAATTTTTTCATTTATACCTAAAAGAACTTGCTACAAGATAATTTACAACAAAGTTTGACTATTTAAACAATCATATTGTTGCAGCATTTTATCAATTTTGGAATAAAAAGACAACAACTTCCTTAGTTGATGTGCACCCTTAAAAGTGTGGAAAACTTTTTTGTCCATGTTATGTGTTTTGCAAGTTTTTACTTTTTTGTTGTAACATAAATCGTAAATTCAAAAAAAAATCCGTCAAATTATCATTCCAATACATTTTTGAAAAAAATAAAGTACTTTTGTTTTATTGAAACTTTACAGTTCAAAATTTCATTCTGACTTAACAATTATTTCTAAAATATTAATGCTGAAGGAGATTTAAACGCGTTTTCTGTAAAAATAATCGGACCACGATCAACATTCCTGTCTGTCATTTTTTTTACTTTAAGCTTATCACGGAGCAGGAATAGGAACACTATCAACAAAATTGGCGCATTCTTTTTATTATCATGCGAATGAGATTTTTTGGGGAGAAATAAAAAAAATAAAAATATTCCAATATCATAAATATGTAAAAATCTATAACTTTCAATTCCAATTCACAAATTAAAATAAATTATTAGCGCTTAAAATTGCTGATGTTTATAAATACATTTTAAAATGTAATTTTTTTTATTTCAAATTTGATAATTTTAAGCGGATTCAATTCTCAGTAAATCAGAAATTTAGAAAATAACGAAAATTTATAAATTCAAAAATAAATAAATTTATAAATTTGAAGTTCTAAAGATTTAAAAATGTAAAAATAAAAAATCTGAAATCTTAATTTCATAAACAAGAGCTTTAAATAAAAAAAATCAAATTCAAAAATTTTAAACCTAAAATTCAGAAATTCATCACAAAATTTCAAATTCTAAAAGAATAAATGCCAAAATTTATTTGTTCGTATTTTTTTATGGCATTTTGTTTTTTTTTTTAGTTTTAAAATTTTAAAATTTTGTGATGAATTTTTGAATTTCTGGTTTAAAATTTTTCAATTTAAAAATGTCTTAATTATAAACTCCTGTTTATGAATTTAAAATTACTGATTTTTTTTTATTTAGAATATTTCGAATCTTTTGATATTGAAATTTCTTAATTAATTTATTTCTGAATTTATAAATATTCGTTTTTTTCCTAAATTTCTGATTTAGGGTAGAGTAGTCATCAATGAGACACGGGGAACAATGATAAAATGGCTCTCACAAGTCGTAGTTTCAACCAATCAGGCTCATATTTGGGGGACAGGTGAGTCTACTGGATAGACGTCTGCCATATTAGTGGCTTTGGTTATGGACGCTCCCTTGAAAAGTTATTCATAAATGTTTGATTCTGGGGTGTTAAAGTAAATTATGGACAAAAAATACTTTTTCGCTCGTAGGCTGCCATTTACACCAAAACTAATATTTCTTCAAATTTCTTTCGACGTTCCATAGGGATTGAGTTGGGCTACAATGTCCTTTCATTAGGTTTGACCAAAATTTAGAATATACCCAGAATCCAGGGCTGTCTCATTGTTCCCCACTCATTTTAGCCCATGGGTAACAATGAGACACTTTGATTTTTCTTCATTAAACATTTCAAAATCCATGTAAATCTTTCAAAACATGAATTGAAAGTGATTTTTGGCATATTTATTGAGTTTTAACATCATTTAATCAGACATACAAAGTTATTTAGTATAAATAAATGGATTTTACAAAATTTAAATACTTTTTAGTTTAACTTTTGTTAATTAAAGTTTCATGTTGGCAAAATTGCTTTAAAATATTCAAGGCAAGTCATCTGTAATGGAACAATACAAAAACATGATGTTTTACTAGAAAAGTATTGATTTTCGTAGAGTGTCTCATTGTTCCCCAGCTGTCTCATTGTTCCTGCCAAGTGCGTCTACAATGAGACAGTTGAATAACTCTGGCTGTAGATGTCGGATCGATCTCATATTTTGGTCAATGTTAGAACACATTAAAAGAAAGAAAATGCAACAAAAAGCTCATTAAAACATGCTGATGAAAAAATTAGAAAAATCGTTGAAAATTGAAAACCAAAAGTGTCTCATTGATGACTACCCTACCCTACTTGGATTTACAACCTTTATTATTTTTTTTAAATCATCAATTTCTCAAGTTTTGAATATTTTATTTTTTAAATTTTAAAAATTCCGACTTTTTTTTGAGCGTTAAATATTTTTTTTTGTGTTATACACTGTTTACAATTTAAGGCGTTTCAAGATTCGGCGCTTTGAGATTCGATCTAGTAAAATAATATAACATAATTAAATTATAATGAACAATTTTAAATCATATTATTTTTTTTCAAAACATTTGGAAACAAGCATCGCGCGAAGAAACGTCAAACGCCACTTTTTGTTTCTGTTCCGTTCCACACGCAGTCAAAACTTGTGTAAATTTGGAAGGTGTAATTTTAAAGGGTTGAGAATTACCTCTTTTATGATGTAATTTTACCTAAATTTAGGCTGAAAAGTGACATTAGACCAGAAAAGTTACACATTTTTCTGACATAAATGATGTACCCCTTCCCAGTTGTAATATGGACATTTGATGTTATATCATGATGATATAAAAAAACTTTTGTTTTGTCTGAAATAAAAGTATTGCAAGTTGCAATAAAATTCAAAACAAACCATTTTTTCTTCTTCATTCGGCCAATTTTTGTGACATTTGTTCAAAAACCAGCAAAACAGAGATACGAAAACTTTAAGATAACGTGATAAATTTCGATTTCAACCCTGCCCTCACCCCACCAGACACGTCTAGCCACTTTGGGCGAAGAATTACCCCACTAACTCTCTAAACGCAATTGCTATGCGAAGCACGTAAACACGCGTCCGCACCGTACTGAATTCACTCAGCTATTCAGCTTTCGGTTGATCCTCGACGCGTGTGTCATCATCATTAGGGCAGCGCAGCGTTCTCATCAAATATAGCACACAGCTGGCAGAAGAATGGAGTGATCTATCTGTTGCCAGCGATCTTTGAAGGTGAGCGTTTGGATCAAGTTATTATGCTTCTAATAGGTCGTCGCGGTACGTGCTGGGAATCTCCCTCTCACTTCAAAACCGCGATCATCATAAACATCTTAGTGGAGTTGGGGAGATCTCGAAAGGAGCGGAGTTATGAAGCAATCTTCCAGATTTAACAAATCCGAGCAAATAGGCATTAGTCACTCTGATAGCCCTCCAAGAATTGGAGCTCTACGGCGTGAGGTATTTCGCCAAGTCACACAGTCTCTTTGTGTGTCTGCTACAATGTAGTGCCCGGGAGATCATGATCATATGCGCGCACGAGAATGATACTTCGGTAGGAAGTAATTAGTCTTCGTCACTCAGCGTGCGCCAATCTCTGGCCGAGTGATTTATGGACACCCCCATATCTGCTGGAGGCTCCGCGCGGCGCAGCTTCACGTATAATGTAGATCTCACGATTCCGCCGCCAGCCGGGCTGGACCACGTGATCTACCCCGTCTTCTTGACTGTTGACGTAACGCTACGCCTCCTCAACATCTTGGAGCTGTGGGGTGGTTCCGAGAACGCCGTACCACCCCAGCAGCAGCACACGATCTGTTGGGAATCATTTCCGATAATCGATCGATCAACTTCGGTTTGAGAGCGTGAGAGATTGACGACGTCTGTGCCGTTTTGATCAATTGGGCAACAGTCGTCGCAGCATGATTATACGGTTCAAGTTTGACCTGGGGACAGCAGCAGCTCTCGAAATGTGGCGCGGTTCGTCGCCTAACGCTCCGTTCAGCTCGTTTAGGGTCAAATGAATTTTGTTACAATATATTTGCATAACAGTCTCTCTGGGTGCGGTGAAGAGCAGTACTTTCAACCTTTTTGGCCGGCACTGTGCCGCCAAAGTGGCCCATCATAACGCAATACAGAAAGAGACAGCCAATTTAATATGCCGCATATTACTCGCTCTGCCTCTCGCCATCACGGATAATTACGTACAATTTTTACATATCATCATTATCACCGGCAATAATCATAACCATGGGCATCGTTTGGATCGCACGAACGGAACGACGCGGTCAGCCGTCTCGTCATCATCATCATCGTCGGTGGAACTGGCAACCCTTTTTCGGTAGATTGTGTATTCACATTTAACGCTTGTCATTTTGAATCTGAAAACATTAAATGCTATGATTTATTTGGCTCAGCATTCCTAAATCATGTTTTGAAAGACAAGAAATGTCAACCACAAATTTGAAACGCAATTTTCTTTGACGAATAATACGAAATCTAATAATTTACTAGATTTAGCTTGAAGATATTCAGAAAGCTATAACTCACAGGCACAAATGGGCGTCTCCCTTGGTCGGTCACAGCTGGTATGTTGACATAACTACTTCCGTGCCAACCAACAACCGAGCGTGTTTGGTTGCAATTTATGAACACTGGTTCCAGTGTTGTACCGTGCCGAGGGCTTGTGATACAACGAGATTTTGCAGCTTTTGATGGCCTGGATGATATCCAGGCTCAGTGAATATTCGAGCTGTAAATTTTCAAAGTTTGCGGAATCATCATACCTAAATTTCAAATTTTACAAAAAAAAAAAAAAAATAAATAAAACATCCTAGAAAACGCCTAATTTAAATAAAAACGTTACTTAATCCACCTTTAGGTGGTTGGTGCCATTCATAAAGTAAAGACACTACACATCCTAAAAAAAAGTGTATAAATAACACTAATTTTGCCTTCCTCACTGAGGTAAGGCTATAATCCTGCTCTAAAAATGAACTTCGTATAAAAACGTCGTAGACCTTCCTTCATGTATACATATCGACTCAGAATCGAAAACTGAACAAATGTCTGTGTGTATGTGTGTGTGTATGTGTGTGTGTATGTGTGTGTGTATGTGTGTGTGTATGTATGTATGTGACCAACAAACTAGCTCATGTTTCTCGGCACTGGCTGAACCGATTTGACCCGAACTTGTTGCATTCGACTTGGTTTAGGGTCCCATAGATCGAGTTTTATACAGATTGAAGTTTCGATAAGTAGTTCAAAAGTTATGTATAAAAATGTGTTTTCACATATATTTGGATCTCACTTAACTGTATGTAAACTATGTCCGGGTCTATCATCCGACCCATCGTTGGTTAGGTTATCAAAAAACCTTTCCAACGAGTCCAAAACATTGAAGATCTGGCAGCCCTGTCTCGAGATATGGCCACTTAAGTGATATTGATGTACTTTTTTGAAGCCGGATCTCACTTAAATGTATGTAAACTATGTCCGAGTCCATCATCCGACCCATCGTTGGTTAGATTATCAAAAGACCTTTCCAACGAGTCTAAAACATTGAAGATCTGGCAACCCTGTCTCGAGATATGGCCCCTTAAGTGATATTGATGTACTTTTTTGAAGCCGGATCTCACTTAAATGTATGTAAACTATGTCCGGCTCCACTATCCGACCCATTGTTGGTTAGGTTATCAAAAGACCTTTCCAACGAGTCTAAAACATTGAAGATCTGGCAGCCCTGTCTCGAGATATGGCCCCTTAAGTGATATTGATGTACTTTTTTGAAGCCGGATCTCACTTAAACGTATGTAAACTATGTACGGATCCACTATCCGACCCATTGTTGGTTAGGTTATCAAAAGACCTTTCCAACGAGTGCAAAACATTGAAGATCTGGCAACCCTGTCTCGAGATATGGCCACTTAAGTGATATTGATGTACTTTTTTGAAGCCGGATCTCACTTAAATGTGTGTAAATGTAAATGTATGTCCAGGTCCATCATCCGACCCATTGTTGGTTAGGTTAGGTTATCAAAAGACCTTTCCAACGAGTGCAAAACATCGAAGATCTGGCAACCCTGTCTCGAGACATGGCCACTTAAGTGATATCGATGTACTTTTTGGAAGCATTGTTGTGAGGAAGGCTCCAACCACATAGGTGGATTAAGTAAGTTTTTTTTATCAAATTATCGTGTATCAAAAACACTAAAGTACTTATAACTTTTGATAGGGTTGTCAGATCTTCAATCTTTTGGGCTTGTTGGAAAGGTCTTTTGATTACCTATCCAACAAAGATGATAGATCCGGACAACTTTTTCATCAAAATATATGAGATTCGGCTTCAAAAAAGTCTATAAATAACACTTAAGTGCTCATAACTTTTGATGGGGTTGTCAGATTTTCAATCTTTTTAACGCGTTGGAAAGGTCTTTTAAAAACCTTTCTAATAGTTATATATATATATGATGGGTTTTCTTACAAAAAACACCCTTTTTACAATCTTCCGAAGTTTAGCTAAAATCGTTTTTTTTAGCATAACTTTTGAAGTACTTTTCTAAACTTCGTAATATTAACTAGGGTCTTGTGGGACCCCAAGACGGATCGAATGAGACCAAAACGATCTAAATCGGTTCAGCCAGTCCGGAGGTAATCGTGTGCATATTTTTCGGTGCACGGACTCACATCCAGACACACGCACAGACATTTGTTCAGAATTTGATTCTGAGTCGATAGGTATACGTGAAGGTGGGTCTACGAGGTCAAATAAAAAAGTTCGTTTTTCGAGTGATTTTAAAGCCTTTCCTCATTGAGGTGAGGAAGGCAATAATTTCTTAAAGCAATATTTAATAATTGTTAATCAATCCAAGATTAAATAATTACATTTCTAAAGGGTTCTTACATAATTCACACTGTAATAGAAATCATGTTGCGCAATGACACAAAGCCAGGGTGACCACTCAAATTGCATATTAAATTGCCCAACTTTTTCCGAACTTTCCAGAAACTGAGATAATAGCATTTTTTTATCTAATGAATGGTTATAACAGAAAACTCTTTTTAAAAGATAATATCAACCATCGAAAAAAAGTTTTAAATAAATCAAAATGTTGTTTAGAAACTAAACAACAAATTTCTAAAATAATACTTTAAATATGGAAAAAAATTCAATTCCAAGATGGCGTCCTGAATGGCGGTGATGGAATATTGAAAAAGAGCATTTAGTTATTTTTAAGGCAATCAACTATCCAAATTTGACTAAAATGGGGTCGCAGAACTCGAATTCCATGTTAGAAAAAGAATTTAAAAAACACGATTTTTTTGGCTAATTTCCGACTTTCCCGACTTACGTGGCCACTAGGGTGACAAGAAAAAATGAAAATTTTGGAAAATCGTAAAAGAATCGACCTGGCTCAATTTTTTAGGTAAAGATAAGTAGCCAAATAGGTTAATGGGTTAATGTCAGAGGTTGATATGAGCAGACATTTCAACTTTTTTTTAAATCTGTTTTTAGGGTATTGAAACATACATTTCCATCTATTAGCAAAATAAATATGAAGACATTTGGATGTGCCATTGCCGAGATATAGCTATTTTAAGTTAGCAGGCAGTTTAAAAAAAACGGGTGCCACGATATTTCAACACTGCCTTTACCAAATCGGCTCAACATTTTGGTGAAGACTCACTAAACGAGTGTTGTGTGCATGACGAAGGTCGATTCTCAAAAAGTTTATTTTAAAAAAAGATAAAAATATTTTTCTGTTTTTCATATAAAAAATCAACAGTTTTTGATTTTTGTAATTTTTTAAAAACCTTCAAAATTGGGCTTCGTCATGCACACGGGATATGTCTTGAGAGTCCTCACTCCAAATTTCAGCCAATTTGGTCCATCCCATCTCGAGATATCGTGGCACCCGCAAATCAACTCGGTGTTTTGAGAAAAACGCTCACAAAGTTTGAAGGTTCGCTTTGCGCATGGCAAAACTTTAAACTTAAATCGTCTTCGACTTACTTACATCACGAAATATCTTTATGAAACTTTTAGGAGTAATCGGAGATCATTTTTTGAAAGGATTTAAAAAATAATCGAGAATATGAATTTTTGAGATATTTTACATGTATGTAACCCTTTAAGGGTTAAGGGTTGCATTTTATCGTTGAAACTTGTAAGGGAAAATTCGAAAAAATGTATGGAGAAAAGCAAAAATTTCAAAATTCTGCCAAAAAGTGGCGTTAAATGTGTCGGATCATTGTCAAGTGTGAGTTTCTTTAGTAAAATTTTATCACAAACAACTTTGTTTAAGATCGCAAAACGATCCGAGTTAACCCTGACGAGTTATTAAGAGCGAGTCCACGAGCAAAGCATACCCATCTCGCATCGACCTCACCAATCTGTCTGAAATTTTCAGGAATTCTTTGTACATATAAAACTAGCATCTGGCCAAAATATGAGCACTCTAGGTCAACGGGAAGCGGGGCAAATCGGGACACAAACTTTAAAGGTTCAAAAACGTTAAAAATCGTAAAAAGGCTGTAACGTGGGCAAAATTCAATTTAATTTCAAAATTCAAAATGCATCTGAAAGGGCTTAAAAATGCAACAAAATGCAGGGTAGAGCATCCCAATTGGTTGAATCTAAAGGGAGTTATTGGCACTTTAGTGAAAAAATAGCACAATTTTCAAACTCAAATAAACAATTGTTCCATCCAGATATTAACTCGGTTCGACCTGCAGCTTGTAGGGGACATCTGGGACTACCATCTGAGACTGAGAACTTTGGGTAAGGCAGTTTAACATATTAAATAGACACTTTTACTTTGAGTGAATTTTTTGGTTGAAAATTTTTGCCCGGGGACCCCTTAGATCCCATTTTCTGATAATAATTTTATCATATTCGTGTTCCTGAGACAATTTCACAATAGAAACATGCATAAAAATGTTTATTTTCATCCATTTTAACCCTTTAAAAAATGAAAGTAAAAAAAAATCTTCGATTCACATTTATTGAAATTCAAATTCGTTTCCAAGGATAACTTTAATTTTTTAAAGGGTTAAAATGGATGAAAATAAACATTTTTATGCATGTTTCTATTGTAAAATTGTCTCAGGAGCACGAATATGATAAAATTATCATCAGAAAATGGGTCTAAGGGGTCCCCCGAGCAAAAATTTACAACCAAAAAATTCACTAGAAGTAAAAGTGTCTATTTAATATGTTAAACTGCCTTACTCAAAGCGTTCTCAGTCTCAGATGGTAGTCCCAGATGTCCCCTACAAGCTGCAGGTCGAACCGAGTTGATATCTGGATAGAACATTTTTTTATTTGAGTTTGAAAATTGTGCTGTTTTTTCACTAAAGTGCCAATAACTCCCTTTAGATTTAACCAATTGGGATGCTCTACCCTGAATTTTGTTGCATTTTTTAAGCCCTTTCAGATGCATTTTGAATTTTGAAAATAAATTGAATTTTGCCCAAGTTACAGCCTTTTTACGATTTTTGACGTTTTTGAACCATCAAACTTTGTTTCCCGACGTTTTTGCATGAAAGATTTTTTTATCAACCTCAGATCAAATAAAAAAGCAAAATAAATTTAACTTAATTTTGACAATTACGAATTAAAAGTATCAGATCGGAAGCGGATATCATTCTAAAAATCATTTTTTCAACTGTTTTTTGGTCTTCAAAAAGCATTGGAAATTAGAACTTTTAAATTAAAAAAAATATAAATTTTATCGTTTCACTTATTTTGTGACCTTGTCAGTGTATCGAAGCATTTTTTTTAACAAGGAAAAAAAAGATTTAAAAAATCATTAAAATTCAAAACAACAAAAAGAACAACACTTATTTTGGATGAAAACTATTAACTGTCAACCAAATCATGAAGATATTCTTTCTAGAAAATTCAAACTAAAATAAAACATCAATAACTAACAGAGCACAAAACACAGGCTACTTAGTTGCGTCTAGTTTATTTCAACAATTCCCGCTAAAACCAACTGAACACATTCGTCAAGCTGTGTAAACCTCCCAGTCTTTAAAAGAACGGCGCAGTAAACGTTCCCGGAGTTCGCTCCTCGCCAGGATTTTACGACTTGACGCAAACGCGTTGACACTTTTTCCTGCTTCCCTCAGAATGTTCTCCCAGCAATTTGAACACTTGTGCGCTCGTAAAATGGAAAAGCTATTTACCCGCATAGGCCTGATTATCATCGGAGCTCGACAACTTTTTATGAAATTTCCACTAGACGGCGTAAACGCCACGTAGTTCACTGCTTTAAAAACTGTTATTACGCTGGCTGGAAAGCGCGCTTTCGTAGACCGCTTTCCTTTAATTAATCCGCAGCGAGCGCGACGAATCTGTTGGGAAATCACCGGCCGAGTAATCTAATTAGCTTTGAGGAGGGAGGCCTGCAGTTATGATGACTTCTGGTGCTGTTGTTGCATTCGTCATCTGTGAGCAGCGAGTGCAGCTGTTTTTTTGCAATTGGACTGAAACCGGTGCGATTTAAAAGATCAAATCTTGGTTGACTAATGGAAATCTTTTTTTTTTCTTCTCTTCCCTCAATTAGGCATACAAAATCCGTCAGGCCAACTCGGTGAAGATCGCCAAGATCGTGGCGGTGACGGTGATCCTGGCCTCCTTCATCCTGGGGTCGTTCATGCTGGCGTCGACGTACCTGCAGGCGAAGCAGTCCTGCGACCAGATGCAGACGCTCGATGCCGTCCTGAACAAGGAGCTGATGCTGGAGGCGATGCAACAGGTAGGTGTTTTTGGGTTGAATCGGGCACTCACTGAGGGTCGATCAAATTATCTTCTTTGACGGCTCGGATCAAACCCTGGGCGTAGCCTTGAAGCACAGCCTACTTCGCTGATTTGCTTTGGCATGGTGGATGTCGTTCGGAACAAATCCAAACAGATCGCGCAGCTGATCTGCGCTTGGGAGTTAAGAGGTGGATTGCCAAAAGTTTGAAATTTATGCATGAGATGTATGAGTCTTCCATAAAGATGTACCTCGCGCCTTTATGACAGCTGATCAGCGATGCGAGAAAAGAGATCTTTACACGCGCCATCACCTTTGTTCGCGCCCTGGCTTTACAAGATGTTCGCCAGGTTGGCCAACAACTTCAAGGAAAAGCAACCTCAAGACGTGCAAAACATCGCGCGCCGAAGAAACTTACCGAACCGCGAAAGTGAGCAGCGCCCATTCTTTGCGGGGTTTGGAAAAGTGGTTCACCTGCGATTGCAGACAAAAGGTTATCATTTGTCGGACTTGTCTCGTAACTTGACTTGTATATGACTTATTTCCACAAGCAACGAGCATCGCCATGCGGTTTGCGGCGAAAGCCGCACTACTTCAGCCTCAAAATGGCAAAGTGTCCTAGTTTTCAGCTTCATACAATTGGAAATGTCACTTGAACAAATACACCGACTTGTCGGACAACCTGAGTCACCCTGGCAAAAGGTGTCACCTCAAGCTTTTCGACGCCGATCGCTAACGAGATTTACGCAGGTGTGCTAATTTAACGCGCCAAAGTTCCCCAAACTCGATCCAATCGCAGAGATCGTTCAAAACAACTTAAAATTTTGTTTATTTTGATCTGAGGAAGCTAATTAACACACTGGAAACCGCTGCTAGTCGCGCCACTAAAAACCCAATTTACGTCCGGAGATGACCTTAGGCCTGACTGTAGTTGCCGAAGAAGTGGAGGAAGATTTATACCTCTCGATCGCGCTGTAAACCGTTTCTGGGTAGGGGCAGATTTGATTCGCGATGAAATCGTCGTAAGACACACAAAGAACGCCGGATCGCGAGAAGGGTTTGATTTATTTTCCTAGAGTGCGTTGTGAGAGGTGCCGGCGATGATGATCATTCTATTCGAAAAATTGTGTATTGCCTGCCTTTGGTTGGAACAGGGTTTAACAAAGGATTGTAGTAATTCACAGAATGGCTCGTTTTATTGGGAATTAATGATCGGAGTCGGACACTGTTGATATTTCAAAGCAATCAACATTTGTTTCATTGCCCGCTATTTATGGCACCTGTTTATTATATAATGTGAGATGATGAAAGAGCCAATATCGAACTCTCATGACAAAAGTTTACAGTTTGAATTCTAGTGAGAAATGATTTCGAGTTAAATTTATAGTAAAAAATTAATCTTTTTTGTTGACTTGGGAAGTGTTAAAGTTAGGGTTTATTTGTAAATTTTAAAATCATAAGAATCTGTCTGACTCACAAAAAAAACATTTTCCTGTTTGTTTTTGAGAGATTTTGGAATTTATAGAACATTTAACGACCTTTTCTTTTAAATAAACATTTACAGAAATGACCAGTAGGGTGACATTAAAAATGGATCAACTCGGATCGTTTTGCACCCTTGGATAAATATGTAGAGAGTTGAGTTTCTACACGAATCTCATACTTGGACAAATTACGAGGACAGCAAAATCCTGAAGCGATGCTGATTTGGTTTCCTCCATACATTTTTGCGATTTTTCCCATGCACATACATATTGATACATAATTTTGCCTAATAAGTCGTGCTAGGAGGTGTTATTTAGTATTTTTCAAGGTTTTCGATTTTTCTTGTCACCCTGATGACTGGGAAGCTTGAATTAGAAAACATAAACTCATTATCAAAAAAAAAAAAAGAAATTCTCAATTTAAAAGTGGCTTCAAAAGTAATATGTTTTAAAAAATTTGGCAACACTGCCAAACTAACTTTGTTGGTACACAGTAAAAAAAATCAAGTGATACATCGCTAATGTCAGAAAAAAGGTAAAAAAGGTAATATTCAACCTTCCAGAATTATACCTTCCTAATTTTTACTGTGTACCGAAAAGGTGAAATTTTTCTTGCACAGTTCTTTTATTCAGTGAAAATAGAAAGTTATTTTTGACAAACTATGCTTTCTTAATTCTTTCATCTTGAAAATATTACATTTTGTAATATTTTATTTACGCATTTCGTACATTATGGTGCTAGAAAAATGTGTAAGATAACACAAAAAGTGTGTAAATGTAACTATTTTTATACGTTGTTTCTCTTTTTCCAGGTGTTAGTCAGAATTATTAAAATAGACCCAAAAAGCAAAAGAAAAAAAAAATAAATTTAAACAAAACTCCAGAATTGTTACAACACCCTTTTCTAAAAAAATATATTTTCTGGGAAAATTTCAGACAAAGCAAAATAATTTTCCAAACTAAAAAAAATAATTTTAAAAAGTTCGTAACGTGATTTTCAAGTTTGTTAACGATAAAATTATCGAGGTTCGATTACGATATTTTTATAGTTATCGTCATTTCGGTAATTATATCGGCGATAATCTTATCGCCGATAATAGACGATAAATCAGTTTTGAAATCTTTCTAAAATCGACTTAATTCGACGATATCATGTTAAATTTTCAATGCTTTCATTAAAATGTAAAAAATTGTTACATTTGAATTTCAGGGTGTAAATACTCAAAATTGTTCACAAAATACCGTATTATTTTGAAAATACTAAAATTTCCATAATTCGCAAAACAAGTATCAAACTAAGCGAAATTTTTTTATACGTTTTCACTTTATTAGTGTTTTTTTTTTGCAGAAAACTTAAATTTTCACAAAAAACCTTATTATTTTGAAAATACTAAAATTTACATAATTTGCAATATGGGTTCAAACGAAGCAAAATTTTGTATGCGTTTTCACTTTATTAGAGTTTTTTTTTTGTTGAAAACTAAAATTTTCGCAAAATACCGTAATATTCACGAAATAGTGTATTTTTCAAAATTTGCAATATGGGTACTAAACGAAACGAAATTTGTTATGAATTTCCAAATTTTTAGAGTCGATTTTGGAAAATACTAAAATTTTCACAAAATACGGTATTTTTTCTAAATAACTAAAATTTTCATAATTTGGCAAATGGATATCATACGAAGCGAAATTTGGTTTGGATTTTAACTTTTTTTATATATTTTTTTGAAAAATACTAAAATTTTCACAAAATACCGTATTTTCGATACAAGACAAATTTTCAAAATTCGCAAAGGAAGCGAAATTTGGAATGCATTTTTACCTTATTGGGTGGGTATCAAATGAAACAAAATTTTATATGACGCACATAAAAAGTTTTGATGTATGTTTGAAACATGAAAAATTTCACTATCGTTTCGTTTGATAATTATATTGCAATTTTTTAAAATTTGGGTATTTTCGGAAAAAATAAAGTGTTTTGTGAAATTTTTATACATGCATCATTTGTTATTTTATTGTCGAAACATAAAAAAAATAAAGATAAGGAGCGGCCGTGGCTGACTGGTTACGGTGTTCGCTTTGTAAGCGAATGGTCCTGGGTTCGATTCCCATCTGCTTCCAACGAGAATGTATAGGAAATATTAATCTTGAAACTCTGAACATGAACGAAAAATCAAAGCCGCGCTCGAGTCGGGGTTCGATCCTCCGTCCTTTGGATTGGTAAGCAAAAATGCTAACCACTAGGCCATCGCGACTTAGTGAGCTATGACTGAAATTAGGAATACTGTTACCACCATCAACTATATACGCGCTGGGTCCTTGGCCATTTGACAAGGGTTCGGAAGTTCTAAATAACGTTTGAATCCGATTGGTGCAAACGTTCTTCAGGGCGGGGCTTGTCGACAAAGCTGAAGTACCTCGCGCTCGGCTAGCCAGCGTAGAAATGGGTCACCGAAGCTCGGCAGAGCTAACACCTTCCAAACGCCTATGCGAGTTATTTGCATTTATAGAATGTAGAATTAAAAATATATGGAAACAACTCAATTTGTAAGAAGCGGCCGCGTGGTCCCGTTTGGTTGGTTGCACACACACACAACATAAAAAAAATTAAAGATCTTTATTTCAAGCAAATCTTTCTACCAGTAGCATTAAAGTTTAATGACTTCACAATACTTAAATCAGGTTTTTTTTCTATTTCCAACGTCGTTAAAACTGTCCCAAGCACGCCTCTTTCAACTTGGCAGAACTTTGACCTTTCATCATAAAGTGTTTGTGAGTGTATCTGAAGTGTTATCTGCGACCATTATAATGACTTTCTGAAAGATCTGGCTGGTATAGTTCCACATTCAGCCAAGAACGTCCAATAATGACCACTCAGCGCCGAGGCTCAGATTCACGATGCCCTCTCATTTGCATACGTTGTTCTGTGTTTACGACCACCAAGATCTTCTGGCCTTCCACAGGTGTTCATCTGTGCCGTGTTGATGCTGTTTGGCCGACTATCAAGCCAACATAACACAATTAACTTTGAGTACAATCATGATCCTTCTCGTTTTTTTGTGTACCTCTTCAGGCTTAATTAACTGTATTCACAATCTACAATGCAAACAAAGTATGAGTACATCAACCATCGCTTACAACCGCTCATAACCTTCGCAGACCAGAGATCGTCTTCGATACGCGGGGCTCAAATCAAACAGAGCTTAACATTCAGATCTTCCCCGATGGAAACGAGTTTTTTGCTGTGAGAATTATCATGTTTTTCATTTTTGTGAAGGGAAACTAGAATGACTGGTTTTGAGGCTTAAACAGATCGCGAATGACGAAAGTTGCACTGCGCGCAGCAGTAGAGAGTTGTGTCGACGCAAAACGAGTGTTCACGTGGCACCGTCAGCCGTCTAACTAGACTGACTGGGTAACGTGAGGCTTGTAAACGTGTACCTTCCATCGATCGCCAGTATCATCCTCCTCGCATTGAATGATAATTCGATTCCCGCCTCGGCAACTTGTTGTCGATTGATGGGAAATACCACCCGGGTTCTGCTGCGAAGAAAGCTGCGTCGACACAGAACAATTGCTACTGAGCAGAGCATCTGTAATTAAACCCCACCAACAATGATGATTTGCATCCCCCTCCGCCGGATATGGGAAGATCATCACCAGCACCAGCTGAACCGATCCGGGAGTGGCAGCGTGTTATTACCTAATCTTAGATGGAAGATGCTAGAAGTGGCGTTTCCCCCCTCACAACCCACACCGACCCATCCCACACCTCTAAGGGAAATTGTATAATTACACGCGATAATGCTCTAATCGATTTGATCCACATAGACGCAGTCTGGCTGATTGAATAATTAGCCGTGGCGTCCCGCGCAGGGAGGATCGCGAAAAGCGATGGCTTGTTGAGGTATTTTCCACGTTGTAATTTAGAACAAATGTTTTTTTTTTGTTTTACTTTGCGTGGATTTATTTGCATAACAAACAAGTATAATTAGCGAGAAAATTGCATGCTCTGATTAAACTGATAGAACTGAACATGTGAGCATATGAAATATTCAAACAAGAATTGTTTGAATCGGGTTTCTTGATGATTTTAGAAGATCTGATTTAAAAATCATCCCGTTTTTTTTCTTTACAAAACAAGTAGGGGAAATTTTAATTTAAATCTCTATCTGAAACTTCTTTCTCATTTAATCCCTTGCAGACCATTTATGGTCAATATTGTTGGTCATAGAGGTAAGAAAACGCTCTGAACATTGTAATAATTTTAATATTATGAAAATGATATTTTTCAATTTGGAAATCACATTAAACATTTCAATGAGTGAAATCATGGTAGCTGAAATCTAGTATTCTCTCTGGTTTAGCTGAAAAAAAAAAATGAATTAAATTTGATAAATGAATTTTTTTATTCAAAATTCATCATTAGAAATGCTTAATACAATGTTACTGTCAGCGAATTTGTCAAGTGTTGAAATATTATTTTTACAATTCCGTCGTAAAACTACTTACTTTTCCTGTCATTCTTGAACGACGAAATAGCCTGCTTTTCTGTACCAAAAATAACAGAATCGAATAGCAACACTTTTCGAAACAAATGCTGAAAAGTTCTACTTTTCAGCACTCAAATGGGTGCTGAAAAGTTGAACTTTTCAGCACTTGTTTCGAAAAGTAACACTTTTCAACATTTTTTTGATTTAAACGATTTATTGACAAAATACATGAAAATTTGACATAAAATTTCACTCAGTGGGTTTTTTTTTTGGAATTGCAAAAAATGTTGTATGGAACTCGTTGCAAAACTTGATTTTTTCAGCACTCTTCGTATTTATCCAACTCGGTGAACCTCGTTGGATAAATGTACGACTCGTGCTGAAAAAATCCTTTTTTTGCAACTTGTCGCATAAACTACTATTTAAGTCTTTTTCCAATTTGTTCAAATTTAAAAATAAAAGACTAAACATTTTCGAATGTTTATTCTAAATATTTTTTTTTAAATAAAAGCTAAAACAACAACATCTTAAAAGGGCTTAAACATAAAATGTTGAGCTTAATTTCAAAAGTAGAGCAACATTCAAATTTTTATTTGAATGAAACTTTGTGCGAGCTTTTCCTATGAATAAAAAAGTCAGGCTATTAAAAATCTGTGTCTTGAGAGCGGGTTTTCTGATTGATTTGGTGTCTTCAGCAAAGTTGTAGGTATTGTTTGGAACTTTTCAAAACAAAAATAACACTTATTGTATTTATATATTTAAGATAAAAAATGCCATCTTTTGAGCTATGCCACAAGTTGGTCAAAATAAATTTGGCAGTTTTGCCAATTTTCCAAATCAATATTAAAAAAACGTTGAAGAAATCGAAAAAAAATGAATCTATTCTTGAAATCAAACTTGCAATCTAAAAAATACAGTATTTGGCATCATTTTTAAGTTTTAGCTTCTTAAAATAGATTTTGTTTTTTCTGTAGACATCATGACCAAGCTTGACTTAACCTAAAAATATATTTTTTTCGAAAATATCAGAAAATCTCCTAGAAACTTGCTTCAAAGACTTTGAAGATCGGTTCAATGGCTTTTAAGATGCAGCTGCTGAAAGAAAAGCAAAACGGAAAAATTAAGTTCTTTCGATTTTTTTTATTCTCAGGCCATCCCTATCCTTTGACATGATCGAAAATAAGTGTTTTGGGACTTTTTCACCGATTTTTTTTCAGAAAATTTCGGCAATTTTGCGGAATACACCAAATGTTACAGAAAATCCATTTTAAAGATCCGGATTTTTGGTCATAAAAAAAAGTACAAACAAAATTTCATCCATCAAAATATGACAGGTTTTTTTTTTTGAGGAACACTCTGCTCTTATTTAAGAGAATTGCTCTATAAGTATTTTGAATGCAAAGCACAGAAATCATTTAAAAATTGATCAACAAAGTTTAAATTTCAGCATTTTCTTTCAAAGAATATTAGTTAAAAAAAAAATCTTTTGTGAAAAAAGTGAAATGAGGCCTTTTTTGTGGAACTATTTTTTTTTCTGGTTGATTGTAATCAATAACAACAACGTTGCCGAAGATACCAAATCCATCAGTAAATCCCATAACAAGATACAGTTTCAGATTTTTACCTTTTATTTGTATGAACGCAAAAATTGTATGGAAAAACTAATTGTTTGGCCAAAGGAAAGTTTTATCCAATTAAAAAATGCAAAATTAAAAATCACTGAAAAACTAGTTTTTATGCAGAAATAAAGAGGAGAAACAACTCTCAATATAAATTTTATTGGCAACTTCGCTAAAAATTAATTGCATCCAGCATAGTTTTAGTTTTAGTGAAAAAGAAATGGTTAAGAATCAAATTGCAACATTGACTTAAAATAAATGATAATGAGTTTGGGACATATATGCGAACAATGGCATTCAACATTTTACTATCCACCATTTGTCCACTTTCGATCTTTTCCTCTATTGTTTTTTTTTTGTTTATTCGGCCTTTTGTCATATATTCGTCATTTTTACAGAAATGACCATGCGCAAAATAAATATAATAAAGATATTTGCACCAACACTAGATTGAAGTCCCAAAGCGGGCTTCGGGGGTTGAAAGTTTGACTTGTTTTATGTGACTTTGCCAATGTTTTGAAAGTGTCATTTTTAGGGGCAATTTTGGTTGTGTTTTTTTACTAACAGTTTCTTTATGTTATGCACAAATAAGTATGCAGTCATTTTGTAATGTTCCAGACTTTACCTCTATGCTTTTTTTTTTTGATAATTTATATTACAAAGGTAACGTGTGAAAAATTTAAATGAAAATGAAAAAAAAACAAAATAGGAAAAAGTAATGCAAGGAGGTGGTCAAATACCATAAGGAACAAACATAAACTTAACATGATAACATTAAATTGAAATACAAAACATGAAACAAGAAAAACATAAACCGTGAAAATAAAACAAAGGTGCTGAAAATTACCTCCTGAACACAGTGAAAATAAAAAAAACTTCGAAATTAAAAAAAAAATTGTAAGAATACCCTGATTATGATCCATTTTTTACGCTTTTTTTGTTGCAATCTGCCATGCTAAGAAGTTTTGGTGCTCCTTAAAGGGACATCGTATATCTACAAAAGCTTTGGCCACTACCGAACGATACAATTTGAATTATTTGTAACACGAATTAGCTAATCGTAGCCACTTGCAATCATCAGCACACCTCAACCAACTCTCGTTCCAATCCCGCTATCTCTCTCGAAACCACACTCGTTCAACATAAATGTGGTAATCGACGCAAACGCAACAACAATTTTGCGCACCCCCCCAAACAAGTCCTCCGCACCATATCGGACAAGTCGCGACTGCCATAATCCAAAACCCAAGTGAAATGGAATTATGCTACACCGCCGCGCAAAAATGATGGGAATCGGTGGCGCAATTGGTTGGCCGAAAGGAAAAGTTTGAACCAAAACAAACCGATAAGCATCATCGCGACGACGACCGATGAGTTACACAGTGTTGTAGTAGGTACAGCTCGGCAAACATGGAAATCATACACACACGTGTGTGGATGCGTGTGCTTAATTGGAAGTTGATTACTTTAGGATGTTGGCATGGAAAAACTGGTTACATGCTGCGCTCTTTTTCTGTGGTGTGTGTGTGTGTAATTGTAATAGGTTTCTGGTTTAAATCAACAGCCACGCTGCCGTGGAGAACGATTAACTTGGAGTAGTTGTTGCAGGAACAAAAAGAGAGGTAGATTGCGGTAGTTGCTGAAATTAGCGTAATGAAAGTGTGCACCGACGGTGGTGGAACCACGCGACAACATGTCAGATTAAATAATGATCTTGTCGTAAAGTTAAAATGACATGTTGTTTAAGCTGAACTGGATGAAGGTAGATCTAGAATCAAACTAGACAGAGATTTCCAATTTATGACTTGTGGACAATCGTTTCACCGCGCAACTCAAGACTGTTCGCCACCATTCAAAGAGAAAGATTACCCAAATGTGTAAACACGTTGAGCAAACATTTTCATATCTCAAACAATGAGCAATTGATTTCTATTATTTTGCACGTTCGCGACATGAGTGTGACGAAACTCGCCGCGTGACCATCTTTAGTCCTCACCAAGCCGAGTACACCCAAGTTGTACTACAACACACTATCTAGGTTGAGTAATCTCACCACAAGGGAGTTGTAAGTCTATTCCTAGCTATTGTTTTGCACGAATAGATCAACCCTCGGCCACCCAGGTGCTGATTTCTTCAGCGATCTGCGCCAGGCCAGAGAGAGGTTGATGGGATGACGTAAAAGGTTTCCCAGAGGTCGACAATCATCCCCGGCGCGTGATGGAGAAGGTACAAATTGCCCGCCGTCGCAGCATCAACTTCGGTGGAGATTCATCTCGCGAGATTGCATTCGCAATTGACATGCGGTTTGACACGCCGTCGTGCAATTCAGCAGAGATTGAGGCTGTGGAGAAATTGCTTGATTAGCTATTCAGTGTAAATGCTGCAAGGATTGAGGCGATGCGATGTAATCTTGGGATATTGGCAGTAGAGTCGACATAAGCTGAAGACTTGAAGCTTCTTATAAAACGTACCTGAACTTCAACTTGAAGCACCCAAAATTACCCTCCAATGCTCGATATTTACGTGCAAAATTTCACTACTTATCCAATGAAGCAACCCCTAAACCATCATTGTCCGTTACATAAGCTGGCCCATTAACACACAATCGACCGGACCCCGGCTTGTCTTGCCCGGTGTCTCGCTTGTGCAACTCTCAACAGTACGACCAGCTTTGCCCAAATTCCCCGCGATAACCGCGTTCGCACAAAAACGTTTGTTTTGTTTTGCCTTTCTCGACTCGACCACCTTCGGACTAGCGCAGACCTGTACGGAAGCAAAAACATGACTCATCATCGCCGAACGGCAAAAAAAAAACACAACAAAACCGATTCCAGGTCAGTCCGAACGAAAGTGAGTCCGCGCGCGACTTTGTTTGCATCACCGACCTACCTTGTTGGCGTGTAGGGGCTGTTTGTCATGTCAACTTTCTTCGCGTCGAAATGGAAAGTTTTTTGCGAACCAGAGGTGAACTCCGGGTGACCTCGAGCGTACTCGACCCAGCATCCCAGAGCGTTACGACATCGATGGCGCCTAATCTCCTCGGGGCGCCCCACTTGAAGGGCCCCGGTTATTACATCTTCTCTCAATCTCTCTCTGGTTGGCGTTGGGCTGCCTTCGGCAGCAGCTGATCCAGGAAACTGGCCGTAAAAGTGAAAGTGGTTACACCACTTGTGTCTTCTCCTCAACTGTGCCGTAATTTATCTTCTTCGGGGTTAGCCCCCGCGGGGATCTCGGGGTGAATCGCGTTCTTCCGATGGCGTAACGGTGTAAACCAGATTTTGACACTCTTCTTTTTCTCTTCTCTTCTTCAGGAGCTTCCAAAAGCGGCAGCTTTGATGCAAGACCAGCTGTCCGCGGACGAGGCCAGCCTGCAGACCGTTGAGGAGAAACCAAAGAAGAAGGCTGCCGAGCCGGAGAAAAAGGAAACGTCGGCCGAGAATCACGACGACGATGAGGACGACGAAAGTGATATCGACGAAAGCGCCGACATGAACAACGCTAACCGAGTTCACATCAAGCTTCCGCTGGATCTGGACCTGACCGAGCTGGCCCACGCTATGCTTCGCCAGAACCAAAAGTCCAAGATGAACTGTGTCGTCGAACGTCGTCGCTCGGAAGAAATGGTCGACTCGCCGCTCAAGACCATGCGTCTTCCGTTCGGAATGGCCTTCAACACCGAGCCCAAGCAACAGAAGGTCACCGGAGAGCGCATCGCCATCTTCTGCGAAACCGGAAACGAGCCCAGGTAAGATTTCGCAGCTCCAAGCTATTCAATCTCTAACCACAATCCCGTTCTAGAAACGAAGACGCCGAACCCGTCCGTCAAGTCCTGATCCCGATCCCACCGATCCGTTCCTTCGGACCCATCACTCATCTGCCCCAGCAGATGCCACCGCAGCCAATGATGCGCCAGATGCCGCGACCAATCTTCCCCATTCCCATGATGAACCACCACTCTCAGCAGCAGATCCCTCCGGTGCCAGCCCAGATGATGCAGGCCCCTCACCAGGAAGTCCCCATGATGCGCCCCAGCTTCCATCAACCACAGCCCATGATCCCGCAGCAACTCCAATCTCAGCAGCCCCAGCCTCAGCAACACCAGCAGCAGCAGCAGCTGACCTTTCCCCAGCAGATGCAGCCACCACGTGCCGAAGTCCGCATCCAGTTCCAGCGCATCCCCATCCCGGAAGCTATCCGACCCTTCCTGCCGCCCCAGCTGATGCGCAACGGCCAGGAACAACCCGAAGTGCAGGTCCGCGAAGTCCCGCTGGAAATGGCCCTCCAAAAAGTCGGACTGTCCGCCGATGAGCTCAAGGACATCCACGAAATCGCCGCCCAAAAGTTCACCGAGCAGCTGAAGCAGCTGATCGGCGAAATGTCCGAATCGGAAGAGAGCGAAGAGGAAACCGACTCGTACCGCACGACCCCCGCCCAGGAACCGGCCTCGCAGCACTCCGAGGAGCGGGAACTGCAGGAACAGCAGCCGCCCCGCGTCCAGGAGCCGGAACCCCAGCCGCAGCACCCCGCCGAGGGCCAGATTCTCCCCATGGGACGCGCCCAGTACGCCCGCTCGCTGGTCAACCCGATCGATCTGCCCGGCAAGGTCGTCGAGTCGTCCGTATCCGACGAGGAAGCGGAACGTCCCCACTGTGAGTAACGGCTTAAATTTCTTCAAAACTGTCGGTTTAGAAACGTTTGTTTACACATTTTTTCGGGTTCTCCAACATTTTTACGAATTTACCCGGAATTAAACGCGCAGTTAGTTTGAATTAAAATGGAAAACTTTACTGAACCGCGTGCTAAACGTACTATTATTGTTTTTGTTTGTTGACAGCACTGACAGTTGCGCGCGGTTAGGTTGAAATGGGTTCAGTCGATTAGGTCGAATCGATGGTGTCAATCTATTTTTTTGTAAAACTTTATCAGGTTTAACATTTTGAGAAAAAAAAAAGTGAATTGTTTTCATTAAACAACCCCAACCAACCGACAAAAATGGTAGGCAAAATAACAAATTTTGATTTCAGTCCAAAATAATAATGTTTTCAAATTGAAGCATTTTAAAGAAATTAAACAATACATTTCCTCAAAAATAAAAATAAATATTAATTCTATTCCTCATTCCTCCCCAGATGTCCAGCCACGATCGGTCTAAGTGCGGAAGGATTCCAGGAGCAGCAAGCAAGCAAAAAAACAACAACAAAAAAAACTGAAAAAATAAAACGCGCAAATGTTTCCAATTCCCTCCAAGAAAAGACAAACATTCCCGGCACGCGCGCGCTCTTGTGCTCTTGTGATGTTGTAAATGTAAAACGAAAGTGAGAGAGAGAGCAGATAGTCTAAAAGTTTACAAAAAAAAAAGTGACAAACATGAAAAGTATTAGCGATCGAGTGAAGGAAGGCGGCGGCGACGAAACGAACGAGAGAATCTCAAATTTCATTGAAGCATGCTTTGTTAACAACAAAAAGAAAAAAAAGCAAGGCCTGCAGAGATGTTGTAAATAAGTCAGAAAAGTGAATCACCAAAATCCCTCCACTATAAGATGATTACCACAAAAAGTAATGCGAGACAAAAAAAAAATGCCACAAGAGATGTCAGCAAAACTTCAAATTATGGAAAGACAAAACAACACCAACAAACTGAAGATCTTTTGCTAGATATACACTGAAAGGTTTCCTAAGTAGCGATGTAGTGATGTAGTAAAAAAACAAAAACAAAAAATGATATTGTTTATAAAGTTTTTTAATCAATCTTGGAAATAACGTACAATTGGATTCAAGTCAATCCACTAAAATTTTATGATTTTGAACCATTTCAATAAAGATGTTTTTACTAATTATGACACGTGTTTTATTTAAATATAATATCAGCTATACTCGAAAACGATTATATGGATAACAAATAAATGTTGTTATTTAACCGTGTTTTACTGATTTCTGTCAATATCTTTTCAGCATGTTTTCATTCAATCTTAATAAAATTGCCAACACAGCAAGAATGTACGATTTTGATTTTTTTTGTCTTAAAATTTAATAGAGAATTTGCAGCAAAGCTAAAAGACACATGTCGCCACCTATGAACAAATAGCGTAAACATATGTTTTTTTGAAAAAATGAGTTTTTTTCTTCATATTCAACATTTTTATTAAACTTATGCCGGATTCGGATGAGAAAAATTATTTCCAACAATTTGGTGTACAACTTTCCAATTGAGGTTTTGCAGCGCGACTGCGTTTCAAATGTAGGTGGCGCCAAAATGAGGTTACTTGTCTAAAATCGTATGCCTTTCTGCCGATCAAAGAACAAAATCGATTATTTCTCGTGATCCCCTGCATCAATCTTAATGAAACTGGTTGCAAAAGACGAGAAAAATTTTTTGCTTTAAAATAATGAACATCAATTTTTGGGCGCGCAAAAATTTGTGACCTTTTTCTTTAAAAAACATGTTTTGGAACACGAAAAAATGAGTTTCCCGATATATACCAATGAAATAAATAGTTATAAAGTTGATAACAAGTGTGTTAACATATATTCAACAATTTTTATTGATTTTTGACAGACTTTCTTACCAAATAGTTCAAATTACTATCTTTTACTAAATTTACAATTTTCTCATAGTAAAATCAAACAAATATTGGAAAGTTATACACCAAACTTTTGGAAATAATTTTTCTCATCCGAATCCGGCATAAGTTTTGTAAAAATGTTGTATCTGAAGGAAAAAACAATTTTTTTCAAAAAATCATAGGTTTACGCTATTTGTTCATAGGTGGCGACATGTGTCTTTAAGCTTTGCTGCAAATTCTCTATATTTGTTTGATTTTTCTATGAGAAAACTGTTAATTTAGAAAGAGATAGTAATTTGGACTATTTGACAAGAAAGTCTGTCAAAAATCAATAAAAATTGTTGAATATACGTTAACACATCTGTTAACAACTATATAAATGTTTATTTCATTGATATATACGGGGAAACTATTTTTTTCGTGTTCCAAAACATATTTTTTAAAGAAAAAGTTCACAAAATTTTGCGCGCCTAAAAAAGGTTGCTCATTATTTTGAAGCAAAAAAAGCGTGTTAAAACCGCTACCAAAATATTATCCATTTTTGACGGATACTCAAATGAATGTTTCGTTTTTTGCACGTTACACTTTTCTGGATTCGTTTTTGCCATTGGATTCCAGGCAAAGCAAAATGGAATAAAATCGGTACAGTCCAGACTCGATTATCCGTAGTTTCGATTATCTGAAATCCGAATCGAATCATGAACGAAAAAAGAATCGTGTTTTTTTACTTTCTAGCTTTAAACGTTTAATTATAGTACTGGGACCCCATTTTAGTCAAATGAGAGTTGTTCATTGCTTTTTAGCATACTAAATACATTTTTTCAGTATTTTAACAGCGCTATTTTGGCCGCAATCTTGGAGTTAAATAAATCATACTCACTTTAGAGCATGTTTGGGGTCATAGCTTAACAATCAAAAACAAGATAACAAAAAAAAATCGTGATTCGATTATCCGAAGTGAATTTATTGTGACATTTTCAATCAAATTGAAACTAGAACGATTTATAAAAAATTTTAATGATGGGACCACAAAACGAAAAATGAATACAAACCAATAGAAAAAAAACAGTAATGAATTCTGATATTTTACAAGTTTTTGAAACATAATGTGGGAATTATTCGTTGATAGTTTTTGTAATGGAATTTAATTTTTTTTTAATTTGTTTTTGTCACCACCCCTATTTCCCCTGCATCTCTCTCATCACATCCCTGGACCTACCCAGGGTTTAAATACAAAACCTTAAAAAAAAATGCCTAAAAGCGACTAAAATAAATCTTGTCTGTAACATTTCGTTATGTTTAACCATTCGGGAAACGTTGAACTAGCGACACCTTGATGTCATTTGAAACACCAGAATGTTGCATGCAAGCTTGTGTTCAAGTTTCAAAGCTGAAAAATAATTACTTCAATGTTGCACAAAAGCCGGACGGTAAATAATGATTTGCTCGAAAAATATGATAATATTAAATTGTTAATGTTCTAGGTGATTAATTATGTGTTTGATATGAAATAACTAAGCTTAGTGATTATTCTCGCAATACAGGCAAACAAACAAAATAGGCAAACTGTCAAAAAGTTGGTTTGTTTTCGATTTTGTTTGTTTGTCGTAGTCTAATAACTCCTTAAGAATACCAAAAGTGGTCTTGGTTTTTCAATATAAAAAAATTAAAGCGAATTTGATTTTTAATTGAGATTTTGCAGCGCGACTGTGTTTCTAATATAGGTGGCGCCAAAATGAGGTTACTTGCCAAAAAACGTATTCCTTTCTGCTGGGTTGAAGAACAAAATCGCTTATTTCTCATGATTCCCGGCATCAATCTTAATGAAACTGGTTGCAAAAGACGAGAAAATTTGTTTGCTTTAAAATAATGAACATCAAATTTTGGGCGCGCAAAAAATTTTGAACTTTTTTTTTAAACATGTTTCGGAACACGAAAAAATGACTTTCCCCGTATATATCAATGAAATAAACAGTTATATAGTTGATAACAGATATGTTAACGTATATTCAACAATTTTTATTGATTTTTGACAGACTTTGTGGCCAAATAGTTCAAATAACTATCTTTTACTAAATTTACAATTTTCTCATTGAAAAATCAAACAAATCGACGGTAACATTTCAAAAGGCATCATGTACATTTTGACACTTTCTGAGTTATTGCATATTCTGCAAGTACTCCTAATAAGCTACCTCTCCACCAAAAATGAGCAAAAGTTACTTCAGTAAAGTCTGTTAAATCATGATTTTAAATAAAGTAACATAAACAAAATCTCTGCCATCAGCAGTCCCTGTTTATATAGCCCTGTCAACCTGTTTTTTTTTTTTTTTTTTTTTTTTTTGGGAGGGTGGTCCAGCCGCACATCGTTGATGTTGAAACCTCTAAACTGGGCCCTCGTCCTGTCACGTCCGTCAGTAGTCTTGTCGTACATTACAACTAGAATCAGATCTGCCAATGAATTAGTACACTTCGACCAAATAAACACTGACGCTGTATGGATCTGACTCTAGAATAAATGCACAGTTGAGTGTTATTCATAAGTCCAAAATGTTCAATTATTCATTTAAGTCCAAATATTCATTTGCTAACTGTTTTAAATTGAAAATCTAAACTTTAATCTAAAATCCTCTAAACTTAATGTTCAAAAGTAAACGTTCCTTTAACTGTTGTAGTACTACTTTTATCAAAAACAATAAAAATTTATGAACTGATATACAAATAGGACAGAATCGCGATTTGAAAAAGAAATGACCATTTACGTCAAAAGATCCGTAGTTCCTCGATTCGCAACAATGGTCGATACAACCATAATCCGAAAACCGTTAGTTCAACAGATCAACGAATTTTGTCCGATATCATTACATTATTGATTGATAGAGACTCTATGGACAATTTGACATAAAAGAATGCCTAGTATTCTACATCAATCAAAGTTTATTGACAGCATTACTCTAACTTAATAATTGCAACTAAATTTAACATCAAAAAGATTTGGAAAGGATACAGATCTATTTTAAATGCTAATGCTAAGCAACAAATCAATTGTACTATCCTGAAGTCCCGACCTAAATCCCACATTGTGATAGTGAAAAAGTCACAGAAGCAGCGGTGTCTTGTGCAATTGTGATATTTTCACTATCGGAGAACTACCTAGTTCACGAAGACAGCTTATCGGTCAACGCTTAAGCCCTGGGGCTGCGGCAAAGCGAGTTCTCGTAGCATGAAGTGGTGTCCATAGTGCTTATAAAAAAGAATTTATACCCAAATTTTAACTAATGCACTAGGATCAAATCATGCCTCTTGACTTGACAAGGCCCAGGGTTTATATAGCCCTGTCAACCTGTCAAACAAAAGACTACATGAACCTCGTGACGAAAAAAAAAGCAACATGAACAAAGCGCCATGTTCATTCGGCGAAGAAAAACGAATCATAACAAAGCGTCCCCCTCAATGACAGCAGGGTGATATAGACGTTGGTGATTTCAAAAGAAGTTATGTTTGTTTTTCTCAAATAAAATTACGGAAATAATGTTTTATTGAATTTGGATGATCAAGTATCAATAAAAGCAACGTTTTTCATCGTTTGTTATCATTAGAACATCTTATTTTGCTTTTATATTAAAATGGGAATTGAAAATGGATGTTCAACATTCAAATGCGTTTTTCTCAAAACGCATGGTTTGTACATGATGCTTTTTGAAATGTTGGCGTCGAAATATTGGAAAGTTGTACACCAAATTTGATCATAATTTCTATTTTGCGAGACCATTTCTCATCATTTTGGTGGCACACACATCCACACGCAAGATCAGAGGATAACTGCTTAACGAAAGTCGCCATCAATATCTTTTCACTTGCGCTAACAATTTCAAAGCGCTTAAGATATAAAATTGCTTCCAACTACCGGCAACATGTTCCTTTGACCATTACTTAGTCACTCACTTTAAAAATAATCCCGAAAAATGTAAATAATTAGCAAGCACCAACAAAAAAAAAAACAAACGCGCTAAGTCTTTTGACGTTTCAATTTTGAATACCGATTCTAATCGAAGGCTGAAGCAAACCGAGCGAGAAGCAAAGAGGCAAAGGCAAATAAAGAACAAAGGGTGACCACCAACATCACCAGCAGCGCCTGTTGGAGTGCGCCAGTGATGCCAGGAAACTTTCGCTATAAATGCTACTTTTCGTGAGTGTTTGCTTAAAATTTCATCAATTTTGGCAGCACTAAGCAGACCCAAAAGAGAGTTGGAAGAAAAAAAGAACTAGGCTGAAAATAGATAAATGGGCTCGGCCCAATGCACTCGACGGATTAGAATTTTTGAAATATTTTTTTTAAATGCTTGTAAAAGGAATAGCATCACTTTTAATACAGAAATGTTCACAAAAAGTTGCTCTACTCGTTGGTGTACTTGGTTGTAGTGAATTTCAAGGAACAATCCAGATTATCCAGCATCATTCAAACACGACCGCTTATTAGGCTTAAAATGGGCATATTTCCCCTACATTCGTTCTCACCGATGACTGTCCACCAGAGCAAACACAGTTCCATTCTCGAGTCATCATGATTTGTTGAGAAAGTTCGCGAAACACACAGCCAGTAATAATTCATTAGCCGATTAACCAATTACCGATTCGCCTCCCCGGTGATCGTGCCACCCCTTTCGCCGCGCTCGCGGTCACTGAGCAAACAACAAGTGCCATGCTGACTGATTTTTTGTTCGTTATCTTTGCATTTCGCACAATATTCTCGTCATTTCTGGGGGGTTGAAACCACAGACAAGAATACGGAAGACTGCGATCATTTTGGAGATTTTTTTTTCTGTGGTTGGTAAAACGCTCTACAGGTTGCGCTAGTTTCACTCAAATACAAATCCCATTTCTTGTCTGCTTGTCTGTGATTGCAACGACGGTGCCAAATTAATCGACTTTGTTGAATTATAATAGGATGGCAGTTATGGGACAGCAAAAAAGAGAAGCATTTTACTGATGCTCGCAGTTGGAAGGGGGCGCACTTGACCTTCGGTGCGATCCGCTGAGAGGCACTTGCTCGACTTTCGTAGCCATCATCTTGGCGGGATAAGTGCGATTGTTGATTTCTTTTTTGTTGTTCTACCAGTTGAAAGACGGCTGTGCTTAAAATATGACTGATTTACACGAGTTTATTGATGGTTTCGTCTTAGTTCCTAGCAGTAAGTTGTAGTTTCAAATTTTTCAACACGCTAACCTAAGGTTTCTCAAAGTTAATACAAAAATAAATATTACAAGAAATATATGTTCAATAGTATTTACACAATGCTTCGCAAAAGTGGGGATTTTGTTTTGATTTGTTCGGGACGAGTTAAACGGTCTGTTTATTTTCACATATTTTGTATTACATTAGCTTGAACGCCCTAATCTACGTACTTAATTCACTTATGCATATATTTTGTTACAGTTTTGTTCACAACTTCGGATTCTGTTTCAAACTAGGGCACAAGAACGATAACTTTCGACTGCTAGAAATAGAAATTGTGTTGCTCACAACTAGTTTAGTAATTTTGGTAATCTTTAGCACAACACTAACGTTCACATTCTGAGCTGCATTTTTTGATTTCCGCAAAGTCGATTTCACATTTCACAGAAGAGAACCGACCAACCTACGACCACACTACGACGAATGACCCAGATAAAAATGGCTATTGTGTTACTATTTTTCCTTCCGCTTTCTCCAACATGTTCACATTTAATAAAAAAAAGACAACTAGAATACAAACTTTGGTTGAGTCTCGTTCTCACTGTTGGGTGTTGCTGTTTTTTGTTTTGCTAGTTTTTTGCTTTGTTTTATTTTTTTTTTCTTTCTTTCAAAGTAGGTCCGCACTTTGTTGTTTTGGGCGCACGTGCTCGCAATAGCAGATACATATTGTGGTTACGCAATTGGTGCCACCTGCAAAGGAGAGGTAAACAGGAAGATGCAAACTTTAAGAAGAATTTGGTATACTAATTTTGCGAATGGGTGATGCAGAAAATTTAAGAAATGAAGCATTTTCTGTAAAAAAATAAATTTTGTGATCAATATTTTTTTAAATTTAAAACAAAACCTGTGCATTTGAAGACATCTCAGAAAAAAAAGAAAAGCTAAACTCCAAAAAAAGAAAAAGAGAAACGAATACAAACCAGGCTCAATTGACCGGAGCATTGATTATCCGAAGGGGGATAAGGGATTTCGGATAATCGTATATGTATTCGTATCGTATTTTTATTTATTTTGGATCAAATGTAAATTTCCGGCTAGTTCCCTCCTTGACTTGATACATAGTTTAACTAACAAGTTAAACAACAAATTACAAATTACAATTTATATTTTCTTACTTTTAACATCAAATTAAATAACCAATACAGTCCAGACTCGATTATCCGAAGGTTTGTATGGGATTTGGAATAATCGAATAATGAAAAAAAAAATGTTTTCGTATTGTTTTTCTTACCTATAAGAGTCCATAAAAGTCGCCACACAATTTTGGCAAATTTCTAAACAAAACATTGTTTGTAAATATACGAAGATTTATTTTAGACTTGAGGATGTTGAATAATCAACAAAAATTGGTCGAATGTCTGTGGCAGTGTTGTGAATGAGTGATAGAAAAAGATTATCATTAGCACTAAAATATCAGAGCTAGTTACTCTTCTTCTATTTCGTCGCTTTCGTGCTAACTTGACGCACGTGCGTCACTTTTTAGTTTGACTTTGACCAAATTAAAAAAGTGTCAAACGAAAAAGTGACCAAGTGTAACATAACCAAACTTTTCGCACCCTCAGCAAACGTCAAATCAATACAAATTGCTGCCAGATCTTTTTCCTTATCTCTCTCGGTAAAGATCCGGTAGCAATTTGTCAAGAGGGAGCTGTGTCCTATCCCTTGCCTTGTCCAGACCAAAATCCATGATAAAACTGTCAGACCAAGACTATCAGACCAAAGAGTAATGGTTTGACATTTGCTGAGTGCCGAAAAAGGTAAACAAATCACTTCGTGCATCAGCCAATCACACTGTTGTCGGCTGCACACTCCTGCAGCGAGCAACGTCGCACACACAATGACATTTACCGTGAAGCAGCCCTAGTTGTCAAACTATATAAACAATAAACTCATTCAGTTCTATCACTACGCACGTGTTTGCTTTTTCTATCTCGTCCGTCTCTCTCAATCCGTCCGCTGCTCGCATAACCTGTAATAGACACACCCTGAAAATTGTTGTAAATGCGACATTTGGCCAAAGGGATTACAGGCCAGAGCGCATTTGACACAAGTACTAGCTCGACTACCGTAAACATTTGTAACTATAATTCGAGACTCCAGCAACCAAATACAACCAAACTTCAGGACAATGCACATAATGGTCAACCAAATTAAACGTGTTTGTTGTTGTTTACATTCCGTGCTCTGCTCGGAACGACAAAAACCGGCGTAAAACAGGTTATCACGACAGCGTCGATTTTGTGAATGTCTGCAAGAGCTTTCTCTTTCTATCAATCAATTTCTTTTCCTCGTTCTCGAACATTCGCAGAAGATTCTTTTGTTTTCTCAAAAGACAGCTATGAAACTACGCGAAAGGGGGGTTGGGAACCGACCACGCATTACGCCCCGTTGAACTGCGTTGGCAAATTTTGTTTTGTGGCGGTTTTGCCTTCCTCACGTTACTGAGGAAAGGCTATAAAATCACTCGAAAAACGAAATTCTTAATTCTTCCTCCTAGACCCACCTTCATGTATACCTATCGACTCAGAATCAAATTCTGAGCAAATGTCTGTGTGTGTGGTGGGATGTTGATCAAAAAATTGTCATTCGATTATCTCGACATTGGCTGAACCGATTTTGTCCGTTTTGGCGTCATTCAGGGTTGTTACGGAAAAGTCGAAAAAAAATCCGCGCCAGATCCGCGCCGACCCCAAAACCCAATCCGCGCGAAATCCGCGCCATATAAAAAAAATCGCGACAAACATATAAGAGAGTAACATAATGAATGAAATTTTAAACGAAAAAAGAATAATACAGAAGGCATTTGGATCAGTACCGTTGATCAGTTGTGGATTCATATCCCACCTGTACCAAATGGAAACTTTATTGCCATTTCTGAAACAATATTAGTATTTTTTGCAACACTCTAAATATCGTTGATTTAAAAACAAATTCAGGAAAAAAAATTAAAACCATAAAATAAATCACCAAATTATAAAATCTAGGGATTTAGTACTTGATAATTCTCGCCAAAACTTAACTCTGGAAAATCGAAACACGAAATTTCTATTATAAACTAAAATATGACTCCGAAAATGATCCGAACTAAGAAAATGGCAAAAAAAATAGTTTAATAATTTAAAAATTTAATAATTTAATAATTTAATAATTTAATAATTAAATAATTAAATAAGTTAATAATTTAATAATTTATTAATTTAATAATTTAATAATGTAATAATCTAATAATTTAATAATTTAATGATTTAATAATTTAATAATTTAATAATTCAATAATTTAATAATTTAATAATTTAATAATTTAATAATTTAATAATTTAATAATTCAATAATTCAATAATTTAATAATTTAATAATTTAATAATTTAATAATTTAATAATTTAATAATTTAATAATTTAATAATTTAATAATTTAATAATTTAATAATTTAATAACTTAAGAACTTTCTTAAAACATTAAAAATTAACAAAAAAATCAATTGTAACATTTTCGTAATTTTTCAAATGAATAATTCGTACTTATTTGACAAGTTCAAATTATGAATTATGTTCAAATTATGAATTCTTTTATTTATTATTTGAACATGTAAATTCTGAATTTTCAAATTGTTGAATTCCAGATTTGTAATTTTTTTTTTATTTTAACATTACATTTCGTTTTTAGACGGAGATTTTAGCAGATTTCTAAGTGGATTTCGTCATGTTGTGATAATTGGGAATAGAATCAATTCTACCTGAATCAGAGTGGCAATAGAATTTTTAATATTTTCAATAAACCAAAAATTTAAAAATTTAATTTTTTATATTGAAAAAAACTTAGAAAATCTTAAAAGTTTCACAGCTTCAACGAGTTTAACAGAAGTCCGGAAGCTTCAAATTTTTAAAATTCTGTAACTTTCGAATTTTGTTATTTAGATTAAAAAAAATGGTATTTTCTTTGAATTGTTAAGCAGATGTTTTAAAAGTACAGTCATCCCACATATTCGGAACACCCACAAATTCGGAACACTTTGATGATAATTTGTCAATAGCATGCCAAAAGTAGCTTTTCTGACGACCTTACTATTTTTAGAACCTTCATTTGGACATTATCTTGCTATTTCACTAGTAAAAGTAGTACTTTTTGAACAAAAAACTTCATTCCAAGACTATTTTGTGCAGAGCAGCAAAACACTGCCTCCAAAAGGCCTGTTTCATAATTGTGGGATGTTATTGTGCCTCCCACAGTTGTGGAACACCTGAATTTAACTGATATTTTCACAAAAAGTTGTCAAACCATGTATAAAACATTACTAAGCTTGAGTTTCATTGGTTTCAGTGTGTGAAGTCATTATTTGGTAATAAATATGTACTCCTGGAGAGATCCAAAGTTTGTTTACATTCGTAAGAAAAAAGTGTCCCGAATTTGTGGATTTCAAGGGTCAAAGTAATTCTTCAAAAACTTCATATAAAAGTTAAAATTTGCAGATGTTTGATACAGCATTCGAAAGATTGCAAGAAAAGTTTTAAAATGAATGTAAAAGCGAATCATTAAGTTCAATTATCGATTTGCTATGATTTTTTGAACATTGGCCGATCTGGAAACCGTTCCGAATATGTGGGATGACTGTAATGAGTTCTAATGTTATGTTAAATTTATATAACAAATCTCAATACATTAAAAAAATCGCTCCTTGAAGCAATCAATCATTTTTAGAAGAAAATTTTCTTCATTTACAACTTCTTAGAAATTGATGTTTTCGCACTTACGAAAAAGATTGAATTCATTTAATTCCTAATAATATTTTCCTTTGTAATTTGAAAGAATTTCTATCGTTCCCAATTATTTTGTTTATCAAAATAGCTATCAGCGCGAAATCCGCGCCTGAGCAAAATTAGTCAGCAAATCCGCGCCAGATCCGCGCGATACGCGCCATCCACGCGATCCGCGCCGTCCGTAACAACCCTGGTCATTCGATCCGTCTTGGGGTCCCATAAGTCGCTATTAAAAATGATAAAGTTAAGTTAAGTACTTCAAAAGTTATGCTAAAAAAACGAGTTTAACAGAAGTCCGGAAGATTGTAAAAAGGGTGGTTTTTGTAAGAAAACCCGTCATGCTATACATTTTCAGAAAGGTATTTAAAAGACCTTTCCAACGCGTCTAAAACATTGAAGATCTGACAACCCTATCAAAAGTTATAAGCAGTTAAGTGTTATTTACGCACTTTTTCGAGGCCGGATCTCAGATATTTTGATGAAAATGCTGTCCGGATCTCTTATGCGACCAATCGTTGGATAGGTATTCAAAAGACCTTTCCAACGCGTCCAAAACATTGAAGATCTGACAACCCTATCAAAAGTTATAAGCACTTAAGTGTTATTTACGCACTTTTTGCATTTTGGATAGCACCCTTTAAATGTGAGGAAGGCGCCAACCACCTAAAGGTGGATTAAGTAAAGTTTTTGTGACTACGCTCTGTTGAGGGAGAATGATTGTGAATACGGAAATGAGAGAAAAACAGATTGTCACACGGGTTTGTGTAAACACGAGATAGAGATCGGCAACTGAAAGTTTGATTTTTTTGCAATTCTTGTATGCAGTATGGTTCTAATATAAGTAGTTGTAAATTTTACAGCAATGTTATACACATACTTGACAATATTTGTTTGTGATAGATCAAAAAAAAAAAAAAAAAATCTAATTGCGTAGTTTTAAATATTTTTAATACCCACAACTCCACGCAGTCCTTCAATATAGACCATAATTTTTTAAAGCATTTTTATCTCACTGACCCAAGCCATCACCTTTACGGTTCAGTTCCGCTGAACTTAGTTTCCAATGCCAAGTTCATTTCCATAAACTTTGCCAGCAAGCAGATCAGTTTGAGTGATGCATGGCTGATAAATCTTTGCTTCCTTTCAAGGTTTACAACCACCGCTGCTCGTTCTCTAGCGCCAATCTCTAACAAGTTCCCCAAAAACCAAACCACCCAAAAGGCAGTCAAGGTGAACCACCTCCGCGCCAAATGCCAAAACACAAAATATATGATAAAGAAGGCAGTGTGTAGGGAAAAAAGCAAGAGATGCACGAGCATATACAATACCTCTTTCCTCCCCGTCTTCTGCGCCATCGTCGTCACCACAGCTCGGCCGTGGCCTTAGCCATTCTCGCACTGGTGACCTTCGCAGTTGCTCCAAAAGATGCAGTTTCCCAGCCCGCTGTTGCAGATCAGAAACACGGCCACCAGGAACACCAGACTGCAGATGGTGCAGGGCTTCCGTTCCAGGAAGAACCCGATCAAGTACAGCACAATAAACATGACGTGTGTTTGCATCAGGGCCGGGTTCGTCGGTTTCGGAATCAACAGAACCGGAATGAGACATTGCAAGCAGTACATGGTCGCCGGAAGCGGGGAACCGCTCACACGTACATGAACACACACACACACCCTCACGCACGGGACGGACGGAACAGCTCCGGGAAAGCTTGAGCGAACGGGACCGATTCTCGCGAGCACTACCGTCGACGGAGCTGGCCGCTGGTCATTGTCGCGCACGCGAACCTTCTTTTTACACACTCACTGAAGAGTCGTCCTCTTCATCCAAATAAACAATCCGCTGCTGCTGGGCGAAGTCTCGATTCCGCGGAGATATTTTACGCGAATCAAACTCAGCTCGTCGCTGCTCCCCACTTTTTTGCAATATTTTTACGCGTGACAGCTGACCGATTTGTCAGATACACGCTGAGTTAGGGTTGCCTAGTTAATTTTTGCAATGTATACAATTTCTCATTACTGAATTCAGTTAAATTTATTGAAATCTGCACTACTGAAATTTTCAGTAAATGAAAACTTGCTGAAATTGGGTACTAAAGCCCTATTTCAATTTTTATGTATAACGGTGAAAACACGATCAAAAACCATTTCTGATCACTTTTTTTCATTTTAAAGCGAAAAAAATAAATGACGAGACAATATTTTTTCGATGGATCAACTATGGTCCCCTTGTAACGAGCTGTCAAGTAGGAACTTTTCTGTCAAGAAGGACCGCGAGGTTAATTTTTCAAAATTGATTTAAAAATCAATTTTAAACTTTTTGTGGTCGTTCAAATGGTCATTGTACTCAGAAAAATAAGCTTTATCGCTGTAAACAATAATATCTAGCAAAACAATGC
Source organism: Culex quinquefasciatus (assembly GCF_015732765.1). NCBI lineage: Eukaryota > Metazoa > Arthropoda > Insecta > Diptera > Culicidae > Culex > Culex quinquefasciatus. Next base: position 191,750,038 of record NC_051863.1, on the reverse strand, counting down.
CAAAGGGCCGTTTTGGGTTTGTAAACAAAGAGTGTATCCCTTTCATGCCAGATGTAAACATCCTCTAGCGTGAGCAGGACACACTCTTTGTTTACAAACCCACAACGGCCCTTTGGCATTGTTTTGCTTGATATCAGCAATCTAAGCTTCATTTTAGGACCCAATTTCAGCAAACTTTGACAGCTCCATACAAATTTTAACTAAAATTCAGCGAAAACTAACTGAAAATTTCAGTAGTGCAGTTTTCAGTAAATGTAAATGGTAAAAACACGCTTAAAAACGAGCTTAAAAATTATTTTTTGTTATCTAAATGCAAACAAAAAGTTGACAAGACAACCTTTTTTTGATGAATCAACTATGGTTCCTTTGGAACGAGCTGTCAAGGGACCATCCTTAAACCTCGTGGACACTTTTTTGGGAATCTGTTACCCCCCCCCCCCCCCTCGTGGACAATTTTCCATACAAAAAAAACTTTTTTGTATGGATCGTGGACAATCGCCATACACCCCCCCCTAAAGTGTCCACGTGGTTTATGGATGGTCCCCAAGTAGGACCTTTACTATCAAGATGGTCAAACGTTAATTTTTTAAAATTGATTTTAAGATCCATTTCAAATCCTTTGCGGTCGTACTCAGAAAAATAAGCCATATCGCAAATTTAAGCTTAATTTTAGGACCCAATTTGGTCCTAAAGCTTAAATTATTGTTTACGATAAAGCTTATTTTTTACGACCACAAAGAGTTTAAATCGAGGTTTAAATTGATTTTTAGATCAATATTGAAAAATTATCTCCGCGGTCCTCCTTGAAAGAATATGTCCTACTTGACAGCTCCTTCCAAGGGGACTATAGTTGATACATCGAAAAAAAAAAAAAATGTCCAGACAACTTTTTTTTGCAATAAAATAAAATTAAAAGTGATCAGAAATGGTTTTTAAGCGTTTTTTATCGTTGTATATTAAAATTTACATTGGGCTTCAAGACCCTATTCTCCTCCAATTCACCCGGCAGTTGAACCGACCCCTTGTCGATTTGCGTGAAACTTTGTTTTAAGAGGTAACTTTTGTCCCTGGTCACGAATCCGAGCTTCATTTTTCGATATCTCATGACGGAGAGGCGATACGACCCCTTTCATGTTGGTTCATTAAAAAAAACGTGTTGCAGGCTAAAATGGTGATGTTTTTGAAATTTAGTGTCACCAAATTTGATGCGCCAATGAAACTATTTTTAGTATTTTTTTTTCAATAAAAAAAACGTTTTTTTGGAATAAGGCTTTCTAGGCCCAATGAAAAAATATAATTTAACTCAAAAATGATGAACTTCTCGTCACAGTGTCCTGATGCAAACAATGATCGAGCTCGAGCTGTCACAGCCCTGCGAAGCATGTTGGCTGACATATCAGGCGGTCAGTCAAAAAAACCAGCTAGAAGTCGCCTGACAAAAAACTTTTGCTAGAAAGAGATAGGAAACCTGATGCAAACAATCGTCCAGCTGTAATGTAAACATACTTTGAATGTATTGGTAAATTTCTGACTAGAAAGCCTTATTCTGAGAGCGTCATTCAAAATTCCGAAAAAACGTATTTAATCGAAAAAAAAAAACCAAAAAATAGTTACAACCACGAGTTATGTAACCCCCTAAATGATCAGAACTTGCATGCCGAAGACTACTCAAAATTGGGTAGCGCTCGGTAACTGAACAAAAATCAAAAGCACGCAACTCCCTTTTACCGTAGCTGCTTTGTTTACAGTTCTGTTTGGCGCGAAAACGCAGATGCTTGCATGGTAGCGCTGTTGGAGTCTGATGTCGGAGTGTGTGCTGAGAAAATCCAAATAAATTGTTTCAAAAATGCCCCAACCGATGGAAACTAGCCAAAAGGCAGAGGACAAGTTTGATCCCGCGTCGCTGAACGATCTGCTTCCGCTGTACTACAGGCGTTTGTTCCCGCACCTGCAATTTTACCGCTGGATGTCGTACGGGTTGTGTGAGTATTAAAGAAATTGTGGTCCCACTAAGTCCAAATTGTGCTGATAATTTGCTTTCAGCGGAACCATCCGTGTTCACGAATCGTGAGTTTTCGTTCACCCTGCAAGACGACATCTACATCCGGTATCAGTCGTTCGAGAATCAGTCGGAATTGGAGAAGGAAATATGCGCCAAGAACCCGTCCAAGATCGATATCGGGGCGGTGTTCAACGTCCGTCCCAAGGATCACCGGGCCAGTACGGTGATGAAGCCGGTCCAGCGTGAGCTAGTGTTCGATATCGATATGACCGATTACGACGAGATTCGGACGTGCTGCAGCGAAGCCAATGTTTGTCCCAAGTGTTGGAAGTTCATGACCATTGCGTGCAAGATCATTGATGCCGCCTTGAGGGAGGATTTCGGCTTTGAACATCTGCTGTGGGTCTTCAGTGGTCGGCGAGGAATCCATTGTTGGATCAGTGACAAAGTGGCGCGCTATTTGGACACCCGAGGACGGGCGGCTGTAGCGGAGTATCTGAACATTTTGATCAGCGGTGGCGAAGGAACGGTCACCAAAGTGAACATCAACACCGATCGAATGCACCACGCCGTCAAGAGGGCTCACCGAATCATCGAACCGTATTTCGAGGAAATTTGTCTGGTTGACCAGGACATGTTTGGAACGCCAAACGGCCTGCGGAAACTGTTGGCGATGGTTCAAGATGATGGCGCCCGAATGGACCTGGACAAAAAACTCAAACCACACGAAGGAGACTCGAAGGCGATCTGGAAGGCATTCGTAAACTTTTTCGAAGCCCGTCGTATCACCGGAAAGAACCGCAACCGCAAGCTGAGACACGTCGTCGAGGAAGTTCAGCTGGCCGTGACTTACCCCCGGATCGATATCAACGTCAGCAAGGGTTTCAACCATTTGCTGAAGGCTCCATTCTGCGTGCACCCGAAAACCGGCAAAGTTTGCATTCCCTTCAATCCGAACGTGGCTGACAAGTTCGACCCCACCCAGGTGCCGACCATCACGTAAGTTGAAACATTCATCTTCACATCACAAAGCTCTTAAATTTTCTGCTTTTCAGCGGACTCCTGAATGAAATCAACGCCTTCGACGAGAAGCTCAGCGCGGACGGAGAGACGGAACGGTCGCGCATTAAGGACTACAAGAAGACCAGCATGTTCAAGGGGACGGTCATCTTTGAGGAGTTTTTGCGCAAGCTCGAGCAAACGTTCAAAGGGAAGGCAATTCTGGCGAGCGATCGGAAGATGGAGTTTTAGGGGGAGGGAGAAAGCGGTGGTTATCTTTATTCATTAAACTTCTTTTGTACAAATTATAATTTTGAAATATATTTCATGAGAAATTATTGCTCATTTGTTTTATTCGTTTGCTAGTATATCATTGAAGATTTAAGAAAGAGCACAATCGAGTTATAATTACACTTGAAGCCCTTCTAATCCATCTAAATATAATCCTTTAAGTCGTTCAATCGATTTTCTTGCAAACTCGGCAGTTAAATATATCCCCTATCCCAACTAGATTACTCGTGCCAACAATAGCTTGGTCGAAGGAAAGCATCGCCGGCACCTTCATCTAAAATGCTCCCATAATTACCTGCGTAGCGACGGCCTACGGCGGCCCCTTCATATCACATCCGTGGCCAACGGCGCGGGTTTCGAGGTTTTTGGATTATGCATAGGAAAATTTCTACAAACAAAAATCGCGCGCGTAAACAACCACGTGGTGACGTAATGAACCGCGAAGTACCTGCAAGGCACTTATCGGGATTCCCTGGGAGGTTTCCTGCGAGGACGAGCTCGGCCGGTGTGTTTAGTTTTACACTGGAAGTCGGTCGGATCGGAACGGAAAAATAGCAGCGGGAAAACAAGTCGCGGAAAAAGTGCTCCTTTCAAGTGAAATAGCCGTTACTCAAGAAGGGTTGAATTGGTCATTTTCCGGAAGTGTCTGGAACAGAATTGATTGCTCAGAATCGGGCGCCAAACCGGCAATGAAAAGTGTCTCCGGCGGCAAGAGGTGGAATAAGCATGCCAAATTGAGACAGTTGGTGGTCCTGGCGGCTCTGGCGGTAGTTTCCGGGGTCGAAGGATTACCGAAAGTGTTCCGCAACAATGAGATCTGTGGCATGTACAACGGACACCGGGTGTACCTGGAGCTGGGCGATCGGGGCCAGCTGCAGGCCACGAACGTAACGTTTTCAAAAGTAAGCTCAAATTTGAATAACATTGTGATGATTCAGCTACAAAGAGGAACAAATATCGAAAAACACTTATTCATCGTGCTTTGGACTAATTGGATTTTCTTAACCTGTTGGTCTCCAGGGGGAGTGGTGATTGTCAATGAAAGTTGGGGTGGGAAATGGAATGCGAAAAATCGAATGAAAAGCGGCCATTCTTTCAACGGTTTTTGTTGTTCTGTTGCGTTCTGCTGGCGTTTATCGATTTGCCCTAAAGCATGTTGGATATATTCATACTTTTTGTTATGTCGCTATCTACGAACTATCTTTTGTTTGAGGAAAGGGAAAAAGAAAGTTGTAGTTGTGTGTTCTGTAAGAAAAGTATGAAATTTGAAGCGTCTCCATCAGGCATTAATATTTAAACGACGGTTTAAATTTATTATCTGACTTGTAATTTATAAGTGTATCTGTTATTTCATAGATTTATTGATGAGCCAATCTCTTCTTTTTTTTAAAATAGCGTATTTTTGACATGGTTTCCTTTGAATCGAAAGAAAACTATGATAGTCGAGATGATAGTACTAAAACCAAACATGAACTAGATTTAACTCAGGGTTGTTCCTTAAATCAAACTACAACATAAAAATTGACCGAAAAAGTGCAATATAAATGTTATGTTTGGATTCTGAAATTGTTGTCGTTTTTTGGGACCATCCATAAACCACGTGGACACTTTAGGCGGGGGGGGGGGGGGTGTATGGCGATTGTATTGTCCACGAGGGGAGGGGGGGTTGAGATACAAAAAAGTGTCCACGTGGTTTATGGATGGTCCCTTAGGTGTTAATAGTAGTTTATGCAACAAGTTGCAAAAAGAGGATATTTTCAGTACGAGTCGTACATTTCGACGATAACATTTCAAAAGGCATCATGTACATTTTGACACTTTCTGGGTTATTGTATATTCTGAAAGTACTTCTAATAAGCTACCTCTCCACCAAAAGTGAGCAAAAGTTACTTCAGTAAAGTCTGTTTAATCATGATTTTAAATAAAGTAACATAAACAAAATCTCTGCCATCAGCAGTCCCTGCTTATATAGCCCTGTCAACCTGTCAAACAAAAGGCTACATAAACCTCGTGACGAAAAAAAAGCAACATGAAAAAAGCGCCATGTACATTCGGCGAAGAAAAACGAATCATAACAAAGCGCCCCCCCTCAGTGACAGCAGGGTGATATCGACGTTGGTGATTTCAAAAGAAGTTATGTTTGTTTTTCTCAAATAAAATTACGGAAATAATGTTTTATTGAATATGGATGATCAAGTATCAACAAAAGCAACGTTTTTCATCGTTTGTTATCATTAGAACATCTTATTTTGCTTTTATATAAAAATGGTAATTGAAAATGGATGCTCAACATTCAAATGCGTTTTTCTCAAAACGCATGGTTTGTACATGATGCTTTTTGAAATGTTGGCATCGATTTATCCAACGAGGTTCACCGAGTTGGATAAATACGAAGAGTGCTGAAAAAAACAAGTTTTGCAACGAGTTCCATACAACATTTTTTGCAATTCCAAAAAACACACACTGAGTGAAATTTTATGTCAAATTTTCATGTATTTTGTCAATAAATCGTTCAAATTAAAAAAAAAAATTGAAATGTGTTACTTTTCAAAACAAGTGCTGAAATGTTTAACTTTTCAGCACCCGTTTAAGTGCTGAAAAGTAGAACTTTTCTGCATTTATTTTGAAAAGTGATGCTATTCGATTCTGTTATTTTCGGTACAGAAAAGTAGGCTATTTCGTCGTTCAAGAATGACAAGAAAAGTAAGTAGTTTCACGACGAAATTGCAAAAAGGGTTTTTTTGAAATTTAATTAAAAGTAATCCAGCAGTCCATAATTTTAAAATTTACATTTTTGTTTAACTTGTGGACATATTATCCGCGCACCACCAAACCAAAGTGCGCAACACTTCTGTTGCGCGAAAAAATCTGTTGCGCCGAACAAAAATCTAGTGGTTTGTCGTTAGCGTGTACATCAGCCTGTGGCGCAACAGATTTGACAGGTTGCGCTCGTATTTTGATTTTAGTCTGCTTTCACAATATATTTACTCATACACATTTGTCTATGTTTTTTTTCAGACGTCTCAGATTTCAATATGTTTTTTTATAGTTTCAATCAATTTCGTTGAATAATCTGCAAGTAAACATATATATGCAATATTGATTTTTTAACTATTTTTAAGATTTGAACAGTTTGTTTGACCAGAAATGATGGATCTCCGGGAACCTCTTGAAAGGATCAAATGGAACCGACATGCCATTTTTTTGTATTTATTGTAAAAACAACCTGCTATGAATGATATCTATCTACAGATCGGATGATTTCACATATTCTTTCTTTTGCATGGTTTGTTTTTGAGTGGTTTTATTTAAAAATATAGATTGTGTTCAAACTTATTTGAATATCACATTATTATGTATAGTTTGAAGATAATTTAATATAAAATAAATTAAGATTATTTCCAATATTAGATATAATATGATCACTTGTAGCTTTATCTAAAAAATTAAAATTAATTTAAACTACTGAAAAGCGAAATGGTCAATTTTGAAGTCTGAGCAGAAATCAAGGGAAAATGTGCAATCCTTTAAGAATATGTTTTTAAGAGTCATTTTTATTTTTAAGTTATGTTAGAAAATGGCTTCTGCTGAAAACAAAAATAAAATAAGTAAAATAAAATAACTCTAAACAAATCTGTCGTAACTCTGGCCTTAATTTTCTTTACCCTCCGGAAACCAACATTACCTCAAGACGCAATTTAAAATTTCGCTGTAAATTCAATTTTCAACTGATATTTTAAAAGCTTTGGAGTAAGAATTTATTTCTTTTATAATATTATGGACTTACCGGTTTAACGACCCGCATAGACAACAACCATCCAAGTTGTATTAATCATAAAATTGTTTGTCATACAGTTTTTAACAATTCTAAACATTTTTCAATATTCTTAAAACAAAGTTTTACAAAATGCTATGAAAGAAAAAAAAAATATGGCAAAATATGATTTCTATAAACAAGAAAAAAGCCTTTTGATGAAAAATTAAAAATTAATTAGTGAAAATAATAGCAAATATTTAAAAAATAAAAGGTTATCGTTACTAAAACACAACAAAAAAATAAACTTCTTCAGAAGCAAAAGCCATGAATTAAAAAAAACTCAGGTAACCCCAATCGGTATCGGTTGTTTATTGTATCAAGACTTTTAGTTAAGAACTTTGGTCTGGTAACCTTTGAATTACAACTCATGGAGACGCATGGTCATGAAAATAGGTGATAATAAGGATAGAACTCTTTTTACTTTTAAACTAAAAATTCTATATTTTGTTTAGCAGAAACTGATACGTAAACTTGATTTTGATGTACCACGCGTCTCCATATTCTTATATCGGTCGTTTACTCGGGTTATTTCGCATCCAAGTTCTGGAAAAATAGGTCTTAACAAAAAGTGTTGTTCCTCCCTTCACCAACAATGTATCGATTTGTCCTTTTGCAACCAAGAATTGATTATGTGACTAACAGCTGTTTCCGCCAAATCCGTTGCAGTCAAACCACACCATACCGTCCATTTGCACTCTGGAGCTGGTTACCTGCCCGTCATGTAACTTCAAAATCTCATTAAGGTAAGCGCAACCGGCGGCGGCGACGTCGTCGCCATTGTCCGCGCCTTACAACGTTTCTTCCCCCACTTTCTCTAGCTACTCCAACTTCCCCACCAAGTGCGCCTTCCTGCACAATGAGCTGCCCTGTCGGTGCGATTATCTGGAATTCTCCGAACCACCCTTCGACGTGGACCAGTCGGGGCGGCGCAACTGCGGCCACGACGTGGTCTACCAAACCCAAACCCGCTCGGTACTGATCCGGTTCCTGTACTGGGGCAACCACTCGCACGCGTTCACCCTGGAATACGTGGCGGAGAGTAAGGACGCGCCGCTTTGCGTGTTGATTTGGTTCAGGGTTTACTGACTTTTTTTTTGTTGGCTGTTTGCAGGGAATCGTGAAACGCTGCAAGGCAATCCTGGCGGGGTTCACAATCTGACCGGGGCGCACACCCGGACCATCATGACGCCCTACTTTCCGTCGTACTATCCGCGGGACTTTGGCAAAGAGTACGTGCTGAGCTGCAACGTCGAGTCTTGCCGCGTCAACGTGATCTTCAGCGACTTTCAGCTGGCGAAGACATCGTCGATGGAATTTTACGACTGGAACGGACAGCGGCTGTACGCGATATCCGGGGGGAGTTTCCGACCGCCGGTGGTGCAGAGCAGTGGACCTTCGATGATAATACGGTTCTATGCGAACGGTGGCTCCGGGTTGGGGTACAGGGCGAAGGTATCGTTCCTGACGGTCGAGAGTGCTGCGAACCCAATGATGCTTCCGGATTCGAATTGTGGCGGCGTGGTTGAGAACATTGGAGGGGCGATTACGATGATGAACTTGGTTCCTGGAGATAACGAGACTCGGATTTTTGACTGTATTTGGCTGTTGAAACCTCCAAACACTTATGCCCACCTGAAAACACATCTTTCACTGAAAATTGATACGTTTGAGAAGATGGGACCGAACTCGATTCTGACGGTGGTTCAGGGAACGACGTCGGACAACGCGATCCTGGATGTTGTGCGGCCAAATTTGGGCGGGGGACTCTTTGGTCCGCATACCTATGTGGCACCGTTGACGGCCGGGTTCTATGTGCACCTGAGAGCGAGCTTCAGGCTGCAGTCCAGAATGGCGTTGGTGTATACTGCGTTTAGTTATCTAGGTGAGTATTCTGTGGAAGTTAGCATCAATTCTTCTTGTAGAATGCCGTATACGTCTAGCATGTAGTGCGTATTTTTATCGTTTACACAAAAGTCTTGGAGAACACCACTGTACACATTGACCTTCTATTTTTCTCTGTTGATTCTTCGTCACGTTCTTTAATTGTTCAGTTATTAAAGCTAGTGAATTCTAAAAAGCCAGGCGCCTCCATGGATTTATTCTAGTAAAGATAAATTCAATGGAGGCGCTTGGTTCCTTAGAAATTAACCAAAGTGTTATTCTGTTATTTGAAGCGTGTTCAAAGATTCCAATTGTTACAGGACGTGGCATGAACTGAAGAGAGAAAAAGGAAACTTACTTTTATTCCACTTTTTAGGCTATATGATAATAATAATTACATTAATTTGTTTTCCTCCTCAAATTCAAAGATTGCTTCATGGGTTCGGAGTTCCTCTGCAAGAACCGGAAGTGCATTCCGGTGCAATTACGTTGCGACGGGTTTGACCACTGCGGTGACGGAAGCGATGAGCCGGACAGCTGTGAAATCCAGTGGGAAACGGATCGAATTGACCGTCGCTGGTATTCGCACACTCCGAACTACTACTTCCCGAAGATGGATCGTTATCCGGACCTGCGAACTGCCACGATAATTTTCGTAGCCAGCTCGGTTGGGCTGATCATGCTGATATCGGCGTTGATCATTTTGCTGTATCGCACAGGGAATCGAGCCAGACAGCAGCGGGAACTACAGAGTCAACTGCAGACCATCAGTGAGCTGTTAGGTTAGTGATACGATCATTGGATGAGATGTTTGAGAGTTTGAAAAGATTTGTAGTTAATATTATTCAAGCAGATAGCAACGCGCCACGTGGTCCGGAAGACGTGGACGAGCCACCGGTGTACGAGGCGCCACCAGACTATGACGAGATCATTAAAGTTGGAATGGACGAGGATATGCATCGCAAGCGTCGCCGTCACTCGTCCTCAGCTTCGGGACGAAGAAGCCGCATGAGGAGATCGCGTAGACCCAGCAACGTGTCCGAAAGTAACAATCCGATCCTGGAAGTTCGCCTACCTCCGGAGTTCGAAGGAGATGGTCCTTCAACGAGTGGAATGTTGCAGGTTCCATATGCGAGTCACGACCAGGACGAGGATAACGATGACCTACGGGACACCCCTTGGATGCGTACGGAACCGGACTTTTTCATGTCGTCCCGTATTATAGGTGAGTAATATCCGTTTACTTGACCGGTGAAACGGTTCCGATACACTGTTTTGATACAGAATGGCGTTTGCAGAAGCTCCAACGTCGGCTTCGACGAGCCAGAGTCACAGCATCGGCTGCCAAACAGCAGCATCCGGAACGGGCACATCCGGCGGCACTAATTCGAGCCCGCCGCCAACTTACGACGACTCGCAGTACTTCAGCACGAGGTATGACTTGCTACTGCTTCTGCTTTAGCAACCTAAACTGATCACTCCCTTACCATTGCAGCGCCCTTGCTGTCCCGATCTCATCCGGGTCAACGTCCGCCTCGGACAACATCTCGCGAGGCTTCACTGAGGAACCGCCCAACATTACGCTATCCCTAGCCGAAACGCCCCCTCAAGTAACCATCACCGCGATGGCGGGAGCGTCCGCCGTAAGACCTAGCCACATCTGGAGTCCAACTTCCCGCAGTCAACGGCCCTGGTTGGCGTTCAGCAGTGGCGACGAACTGCGCCAAGTTGCGAGCGTCACTTCATCCGCGTCCATTCCGGCAGTTCATACCTTCTCGCCCAACTACGATAGGTCGCAGATCTTCGACTCGATTGATTTGAGTCAAATTAACGAGATTGACGCGTACCTGTTGGCCTACGGATCGGGATCGGAAATGCGGTAATCACAGGAATTTCATGGTCATTTGGCAACCCTTCTAATCGAATCCCAATTCCAGATCTCCTGATGGCGCTGGAAGTAGTTTCGATCTGCATTCCACCGCTACCGGCCTGTCGCACCTTCCGTCCACGTCATCTTTGGCTCGGAACTCGATCGCGGGATCTTCGCTGGGATCCAACAGCAGAAGTATCGCCTCTGCCAGCTATGACCACGTGGTCCGGAATTGTCCGCGCTGCAGAGAACCCCTCCGTTATCATTCCCAATGCCCCAGCTGTCAGCCCGGTCGGACCAACACGATTCCGGCGAACATGTGCTCCGCTTGCGGGGGAAAGATCTCCCTCGAAGAAAATCTGGACCAAACACCGTCGCAAGCCGTCGGTGACAGTCAGTTGGCGACCGCCGTAAAACTTTGCAACTGTTTCCCAAAATTTCCCTCCACTACCAACATCGTGCGCAGTGGTTCGGCGAACGTGATTCCTCCGAGGCCCTTCTCGGCGGACCGTGCCGAGGCGAGGCGAAGTGTTGCCAACCTTACAAGTAATTTTGAAGCTTTCTTCAACTCCCACATCGGTATTCCCAACGCGGCGGATGCGCGGCGTTAACTCAAGCTATTGTGGTGTTAGGTTTAAGAGATACATGTTCGGATTAAATAAAACTCTTCCATCTCACTGACTGAGAGTGTGTCTGTTTAATTTTTTATCTTTTATTTCCTATGTCTATACAGTTAAAAAAATCTGTGTAAAATCGCATGCAAAAGCATGCACAGCACCTTTGTGAGCAAAAGCATGTAATTTTGTATGAGAAAACATGTTTTGGGGTGAGCAGACCTGATTTTTTTCTTCGGTACATGCTTTTTGTGTACACGTTTTCTCGTACAGTATTACATGCTTTTGCTCACAAAGATGATGTGCATGCTTTTGTATGCGATTTTACCATCGGATGTTTTGCTGTGTAGTTGGCTTACTGTAGTAATAATATAAATATCTACTTTGTTCACTCCGTTTGACTATCGCCTTAGATTACATCTTCTATCTCAGTAAATAACAAAAATATTTCTCTTCTAAGGAAAATCCCATTCGCTTAATTCAGCACTTCGTCTACGAGTATTTTGCTGCTGTCTCGTTTTCTCAAAGCTACATTTTCTGCTAATATACATTCACTAGCGATTTTGATTTATATGGTACGGTAAATTGGTTTTTGGGTGACGCGCGCGTCGTAGGAATGGAAAAAGGTACAAATTTTGGCTACTATAGAATCAATTAATTGGGTCGTTGCTGTGCATGCAGAAAAGTGTCTCAGAATCGCTTTTTCCTACGATCGGAAAATTTCTTGCGGCAAGACAGCTAGCAAACGAGCTGCTCTTTTTTCTCTCAACGTTGAGAGAAAAGAGAGCAACTCGCTTGCTCACTGTCTCGCTTGGTAACCATGGTAACCGATGTAATTGATGAGCACAGTAGGTCCTGATAGTATGAGAATGCGATTCTGCTCGAAATGAGAATTCCGCAAGAGCGAGACCTAATATTTCGAACGTTGGAATTTGAAGGTCGCGGCACTGGTAATCACAAGCTACTGAATACTGAGGGAAATGTGTCACTATTGAATTTGTAGTAGAAAGGACATTTTGGAGTTTAGAAATGGCTGACCAGTTGAAGTGTAGAATTACTTTCGAGATGGCATCGTCGTTCCGATCCGGACGAGATTCTGCTGGTACATTGGACTGTAGAGACCTTATTGTCACATCAAGCTAACCATCGGTAGTCCGTTATCCGCCCTTTCGTCGCAAGCAGTAGCAATACTTTCTCAGGTAGTCCACGTGCATGCACTCGCTCTGGCTTGCGTACTCGTTCAGGCGGCTGATCGAGCCAGTGATTTCAAACTTGTTCAGCTTGGTGTAGTGCCGGACGGTTGATTCGAACTTGCCATTGCCCGGCTTTCCGTCTATGATCAACAGGTAGTCATTGTGGGGTGTTTCAGCGTCCGGATACCGGGCGATCTTGGCCAGCGAGGTTGATTTTAGCTGCATCTTGGCACATAATTTCTTCGTAAGGTTGCGCTGATTTTGCGCCAGATCTTCGTTGATCGAGTCTATCACGAAACCGGCGGCCTCCTGGACGAGTCGCGATCCTTTGTCGATCTTTTCGTAGTCGGAACAGGTACACCAGTGCGGTGCGATGGACGTCTCCTCGCAGGATCTATTCCAGGGCATTTCCTGGAAAATACTTTGGCAGTTTGGGCAACTCAGCGGCGTTGGCAGGTTGTCGATGCGTTCGGATAGCTCGAGCACGTGTTTCAGCGTTGCGTGTAGATCGTACGGGTTGGTGAGACGATTGCGGTTGACTTTCAGTGCCTGCACAATTTGGGGGTGTTCTTCTTTGAACCAGTCTGGCAGCCACATGAACATGAAAGGTAACCGCTCCTCTAACCAACCCGTCAACAGCGATCGTACCGCACCGAAGCGGATGCCGTGATCGCTGAAGAAGATGACCATGCTGTTGTTCAGAATGCCTCGACTTTGCAACTCTTCGACGTAGTACTTCATGCGCAGGTCCATCGAGGAAGGATCACTGATGTCGTTGTGACTGAAAGTATTCGTCCAGAACAGCCCAAAGTTTGGTTCGTCCTTGTAGAACGTGGCAAAGTCCAGCGCGTACTGGTAGATAAAGTCCGCATAGTGTTGATAGCCCAGGCAGAACGTAAGAGAGTTTTTCAACTTTTTAACCAGATTCTTCTCGGCGGCCAGCGCCATCGGTCTCAAATAGTAGTCGGTTGGTTGCTTAACGAAACCAAACTTGTGATAATTGAACGTGTTGATGCTGGCCTCGTCCTCGGCATAGGCCGTCACGTAGCCACTGTCGGCAAAGTACTTCCACAGGAACGGACACGTTTCCAGCTGGCCAACTTTACGCGGATTGCACACATCGTACGCGAGGGTGTTGTTGTATCCGGTCAAGATCGCCATCAGGTTCGGGTAGGTGTTGTCGTCGATCTACAAAAGAGGGCTTTATAACCAAGCTTCAGACAAACCTTGTATGCAACGTTACCTTGTTGTACCCCTTCAGCTCGAACCAGCCCGTATCGTACAGATGCTGGGCCGTGTGCGGCATCGCTCGGATCAGGTTCAGCCGGGATATGCTGTCGATGCCGATCATGAGCACGCTCAGCGGGCGTTGTTTGTAACTTTGCCGGAAGCGATCCAGCCGCTCCTGCACGGCCGGCTTCTTCCGGATGAACGCGTGCACGTTGGTGTACACCGACTTGCGCGTTTTGGCCTTTTCCGAGACGCTACCCTTACAGCGGACCATAATCCCGTTGGTAACGTTCGGCGGTAGTTGGACGTCGTGGGAGAAATATTTACACTCACTTAAGCTGTACGGGGAGGGGGGAAGTGTTAGCATTGCTGTTGATCGAGTTCCAGAACAAACCTACTTAAAGTTTTTATCAGCCTTTTCGTTGACCCCGGAACGTTCGATGCTCTGGTAGCAGCACTCGATGAACTTCATGTAGTGCGGCAGATGTTTCTCGGCCTGGTCCCGGTGGAACCTCAAGACGACCGAGTTGTTCTCAAAGTCCTGCTCGATCGTGGTAAGCTGCAATAATTGAAATTAATCAACCTAATTCAAAACGATTAGTAATAACTTACTGGTTTCTTCGGCGAGCACGGCTCAAAGCGCTCCTTTCGAAACAGTCGCATCACGTCGTCTGCCAGCGGATCCAGATCGAGCATCTTACAGCCTGGTCCCCACACTAGAAATCCTTTTGGCACTGCGGTTGTCGTTAGGTTGGTGTTGTGGTTAGTATCACGGTTTAGGTCATCGTTGTACAGGTGGTGGTTGTTCAGGGACGAGGTCGTGTGTAGTGGAATAACGGGAATGATTCGGTTGGTACTGGATTCAGTTACTACGGCAGGTGAGGCTAGGCCTTCATGTTGGGGTTTTAAATGTGTGTGTGTGGATTGGTAGTTTAAGGATGGTTTTTAGCGCAGTGCATGAGGTTTTAATATGGATTTATTTCATTTTATACAAACACATCATCGACACATTAGAAATCAGCGTGCAACATAGACATAGTTTGGTTTTGTGGTTGTGGTGGTGGTGGTGGCAGTATGCAGTAGAAGTCGCCAGGATTGGGTTGGCCGTCGCAGGTGGGGTGGTATTAGCGGTTAAGATTGGTGGTTTTATTTTTAGTGGGGAAAAGGGTAAAAAACGGGTAGCAAAACGTGAAAAACGAAAAGAAAAACACATTTATACATTAAAACCAATCGAATGAAAAATAACAGTTTGTGGTTTAATATTTTTCGGCATTGCAACAGGTTAGATAGGTAAGGCGGGGTTGTGTTAGAGGGTGCTTAAAAAAATAATGAAGTAACGTAGCGCTAAGCCAAAATAACATGGACATTTTCAAAAATTGTTGAGTCAGAGAATTGAGATATACGATAATCCAGATAGGATTGAATCTAATTTCGGATAATCGAACCAAGATTTTTTTCTTTGAATTATTTTGAGCCGTTGAGCTCAAATATGACCCAAAAAAATAAAAAAAGTCTAAGAATTTGTAAACTGGCGGCCAATATGATGTTGATGAAGTATTGGGAAAATTAATTTGTTATTGTAACAGCCAATTCACTATTAAAATTTGACTGAACTTGACCCTAATACTAAAAAAAATGAAAGGCGAAGAAAATATAATTCTTTGTCGTGAATGTGTGAAAATACATGCAAAATGTTGCTTCGTTTGATACATTCATTGCAAATTATATAAATTTGAATGTTTTCGAAAAAATACGGTCATTTGTGATATTTGAGTTTTCTAAACTTGAATAATTTGAAAATTCATTCTTCTCAAGATTATTATTTTTAAAGCATGTTCAGGGTTAGGGCACACAAAGTCCATGCACTATTTTTGAAAAAAAGTTTATTCAAGATAAGTTAAAAATTCTTTGTTTGAATTCCGGGGTGACTTTGATAGCCATAGTTTTTCTTGTTAAAATCAGATTTAAGGTGTTCAAATTGTATTTTTATGCCGAATGTGCAATCAAGGTCGTAGATGGAGTCATTTATTTTTGGGGTGATGACTGGCGATAATGATTCTAAATTTAGGGTCCAGAAATAGAAATCACGAAACATTTTTTTGATTGATACATTCTGAATCAAGATTTGAATGTTTTTCTAAAACAAAGATGGCCGTCAAAAGCCGATCGGGAATGTTGCCTTTCAGAACCTTAATAAGGTTGCTGATATAATTTCTAAGAAAAAAAAAAAATCAATGTTTATATTCAGTTTACTAAGTTAATAAGCTTTTTAACAAGATGCATATAAATTTTAGGTAAAATTGTTTAAAAATCTGAATTTTGGTGAAATTCGTTTAAACTAGTTTTGTTTAAATAATTTAAGTTATCGATTTATATTGCATTTTAAACTGAATTCGAAGCACATTTTATATGAAATTTGTTCTACTGAAAATGCTTAAACATTGTCCAAAGAATTCGAAAATGCATTCCGTTTTTCGATTCAAAATTATGATTATTGAGAAATTCACGACACTTTGAGAAGATTAATGTAATGTTATTCATAACCATTTTTTACAATTATAGTTGACTAACTTTTTAAACTTTTCAAAATTTTACGAAAAGTTTTTCTTGAGGTACTTTGAAAACTTCTCTACCACGGTATGTATGATTCCATACCATTCCGTACGTATTAAATATGTAAATTAAGCGCAAATCCTTACAGAATTTAATTTCGTTTACTCATATTGAAAAAAAAAATAAAAAAATTGTATAAAAAATGGCGTTTTGTCATAATTTGAGTTTTTTTTACAACAAAAAAGTTATTCAAGTAAAATGCAAATAATTTTTTTCTTGGTTTCATACCCTTGTTATATGAAAATTGGAGTACACTCGAAAAAAAAAACCGTTATTTTTTGCGAGTTTTAGTATTTAACAAAAATCTCTGATAAAATGAAAATGCATACAAAGTTTCGCTTCGTTTAGTATCAAAATTGCAAATTTTGAAAATCTGAGTATTTTCCAAAAATGCGGTATTTTGTGATTTTTTTTTAGTATTTTATAAAAACTCTAGTCAAGTGGTAAGCATACAAAATTTCGCTTCCATTGGTTCCCATTTAGAAAATTATGTAAATTTGAGTATTTTCAAAACATACGGCATTTTGTGAAATTTTTTGATTTATGTTAATTTATACCTTGAAAAGATTCTTTTTTTCAGCGTACATCTGCTACTCTTATGACTTTGATTATTATTATTATTACTTTATTGAAAACATTGAAAATATATTATGATATAGTTGGATAAGGTCAATTTTAGAAAAAAAAAGTTTTCGTCCGTTATCGATAAGGTTATCACCGACAGAATTATCGAAATACGATAACGATAGACGTCGTGACGACGACGATAACGATAACCATTATCGTTTTCTTTGGACGCTAATATTAGCAACAACAATAATATCTATTAACAACCTTGTTAAATGATTGAGTTTCAGGATTCTAGAATTTAATTTAAAGTTTAACTTAAAAAAAAAGTTTGATGTCTAATTTAAAAGTTATCGAAGCTTCAAGTACAATGCTTTTCCATGGATTAGTATTACGAAATCCAATAACATTTTTAATGGAGACGCCATTCCATACCATTCTTTCAGAATATAACAATTCAACAACAGGCAGGGTATAAATTTATTCTTTTTTAACAGAACTTGAAATTTTTGTTGGTAATGACAGTAGAGCTTCAGTTTCGCCAAAACTTAAATTTGAGCACCCTGAACATGCTCCATTCGACAGAATTGAATTTTAGTGCTTTTCCTGCCAATAAACAAAGTATTAAATTACGGGTAACAATGCTATGGAATTGTCTTAAGCCAAACCCAAATCTATCATACCTTCACGAAAATGGAGTGTTTACCAACATCAACTAAAAAAATCGAGTTGTGTTATTTGTTCAACTTTGATTTCTTTAGATTACTGATTTCTGCATTCATTCAAAGAATACACCTTTTATTTATTTTTTTAAATATCGATAACTTATAAACGATGGATGCAGATTTGGAAAGATTAGTATAAAAAAAAAAACAAATATTTTGAAAAAAAATGTGTTAATGGTCTTTTTGTGCCTGGGAGGGGGAAGTCAGTCGTGCAATCCCTTTTTTTCTCAACATACCTCTTGGTCCCGGAAGATCCTCGTCGTCCTCGGGCACGTTGACCACCATCTGGTGCACCACCGGCCGCAGCGTGATCGTCGACAGCGACAGGTAGAACGTGACGAAGGCCAGAACGACCAGCACTCCGAGCCGGATGCGGCCCCACTTTTCCTGGTACAGGGATTTGGTATCGCGCCTATTCGTGCCCGCGATGCCTCCGGTTGCGGGCCTCTTTGGGAGGGCCTTGCCGTTCGGTTCCAGCAACGGTTCCCAGTCGGCGGATTCGTTGGCGGAGTTCATGCTGCTGGTACATTGCTGGAATTGGGGCGAGATAACGATCGGGACACGCTTTTATTCGACTCTATTAGTGAATGGGTTTCCGATTTGGAACGGGCGAGCGGAAATCCGGAAATTGGTAATGATGCAGCAGTAATTTGAAGCTTTTCCAGAGTAAAGTTTTGGGGGACACGAGAAGGGACTAACGACTTTGCGGTACAGGGTAGTTTGTCAATTGCTCTATGTAACAGAATCAAGACTATTCACCAAGTTTTTTTTGAAATTCTCTTAATATAATAGTTAAAATTTTGAGTTTTTTGTCAGTGTAAAATTAAAGAGCTCAATAACCCCAACTTTACCCCACAATCCTGCTCCCCTTAATACCACACAAGTGGTAGTGGAAGCGGCACCGGAAGCGTGACGCCAGGCGAAACTTTATTACTCGGTTCCCTTTGCTCCGTTTCACCCCAGTTTCGCTGCGATGTTGCATTGTGCACACTACAAGTCCCATCAGGACACAATAGCAGGACGACGACGACGACGATGTGGTTATAAAATCGAGGCTTTTCACTAAAAGTGCAGACGGTGCATTCTATTGACACCTTGCTTGTGGTGGCGGTGGCGACTGCTGCTACTGATGATGACATAGACCTGCCAGCTGCACTATAGCCATGGTTCTAGGCGGTGTACTAGCTGGTACTGTATAGTGCATGAAAATATGGTGGTGCAGCGCGAATTGTGCTAAATTTAGAGTCCTGCAGATGTGTGTATGTCACGGCTGGCGCGAATGCGGTCGTAAAATTGTTTGCCTATGATGCGGTTTATAACTCTATTAAAATGAAATAATGTAATTTTAATTGTTTAGCATTCGCTAAACCAACCGTTTCTTAAGAACTAAGAACATTTAAAAATTGTGTTCGAGTTTACTAAAATTATTTTAAACGTTTGTATCCACTGATGGATAATAGTTTTCTTAAGGGGTTACATACATCTAAATTGGTTAACATGTCAGAGGTTGGATAGAGCACACACTGAAACTTTTGTGAAATTTGTTTTCAGGGCATTCAAATATACATTTTGATCTATTTAAAAAACAAATTTGAAGAAATTTGGTTGTATCATAGTCGAGATAAAACTATTGAAAGTTAGCAGTTTCGAAGAACGGGTTCCACGATATCACAACACTGTTTTGACCAAATAGGCTAAAAATGTTGGTGAAGTCTTGTTAAACCGATCCCGTGTGCATGACGAAAGCCGTTATTCAGAAAGGTTTATTTAAAAAAAGATAAAAATATTGTTATGTCTTACTTACACAAAATCGTTAGCTTCTGACTTTTGTATTTTTTTGAAATTTAAAATCGGGCATTTCAATATAAACTCAAAAAATATTATTCGGGCATTTGCATGCTCATTTTTACATACCGTTTTATTTTGTTCAGTCAATTTGAGTTTTGACAAACAAAACGAGCCTCATTCATAACTGAGCAATTCTCTACGAAATCGGTCTCTATTCTTTCTTAATTTTTCTATTTTATAATCCAGCTAAAACTTTTTTGGTGCCTTCGATGATATATGAAATTCTAAAATCTGTATCATTTGAAGGAATTTTTGATCGATTTGGTGTCTTCGGCAAACTTTGTAGGTATGGATAAGGACTACACTGAAAAAAATGATACACGGTATTTTTTTGTTATTTTTAATTTCACTTCTTGTTACTTAAACTTTATTTGCAAGAAAAATTTTTTTTTTCATATGTTTTAGAGGACATCAAATGTCAACTTTTCAGAAATTTGAATGATTTTTTTAATCTATACTGTTTTTATTTCTAAATATCGAAATGTTGGTAAGTTTTTCTAATTTCATTTTTCGATGGAAAATCGAATTTGCAATCATAAAGTACTTTATTGAAATTTTGATTAAGTGCATCGTTTTTAAGTTATAGCCATTTTTAGGTAACTTTTTTGAAAATAGTCGCAGTTATTATTTTTTTTTAATTTAGTGTCCATGTTTGCCCACATTTAAAAAAATATTTTTTGATAGCTCACAAAATTCTCTACACGCAAAAAAAAATCAAGCCTGTTTGAATCAACAAATTTTTTTGTTGTTCTAACGTTACGATTTTTTGTTGAAATAACCCTCAAAACCAACTGAAACAACTCAAAATTTTGCGTTGAATTGACCCGATATATTTTGTCAACCCTTTGTAGAAATAACAACAAAATTATTGCGTTGATTCTACCAAAAAACGACATTGAATCAACTTAGCCATTTTATTGATTAAAATAAATGTTGTTTACACGTTATGTATGTTGCTTTTCTGAATTTTGTTGAAACGACCCACAGTGGGGCCAAACCCGCTGCTAATCCCATGAAATTGATTACGAGAAAGGCCGCAGGTTTTTAGATCCCAAAAATAGTGTTCTATACGTAAAAAAGCCTGATGAATCGAATGGCGATGACCCCATCCACCGGAGACCACGGGAACAGGTCCATTTTGCCCCTTTTCCCCTAAAAATCAATTTTCTTATACTATTTGAGCTGTACAGAAAAAGGCCGCAGGTTTTTTGACCTCAAAAATAGTGTTCTATACGTAAAAAAGCCTGATGAATCGAATGGTGATGACCCCATCCACCGGAGACCACGGGAACAGGTCCATTTTGCCCCTTTTCCCCTAAAAATCAATTTTCTTATACTATTTGATCTGTACAGGAAAAGGCCGCAGGTTTTTTGACCTCAAAAATAGTGTTCTATACGTAAAAAAGCCTGATGAATCGAATGGTGATGACCTCATCCACCGGAGACCACGGGAACAGGTCCATTTTGCCCCTTTTCCCCTAAAAATCAATTTTCTTATACTATTTGATCTGTACAGAAAAGGCCGCAGGTTTTTTGACCTCAAAAATAGTGTTCTATACGTAAAAAAGCCTGATGAATCGAATGGCGATGACCCCATCCACCGGAGACCACGGGAACAGGTCCATTTTGCCCCTTTTCCCCTAAAAATCAATTTTCTTATACTATTTGATCTGTACAGGAAAAGGCCGCAGGTTTTTTGACCTCAAAAATAGTGTTCTATACGTAAAAAAGCCTGATGAATCGAATGGTGATGACCTCATCCACCGGAGACCACGGGAACAGGTCCATTTTGCCCCTTTTCCCCTAAAAATCAATTTTCTTATACTATTTGATCTGTACAGAAAAAGGCCGCAGGTTTTTTGACCTCAAAAATAGTGTTCTATACGTAAAAAAGCCTGATGAATCGAATGGTGATGACCCCATCCACCGGAGACCACGGGAACAGGTCCATTTTGCCCCTTTTCCCCTAAAAATCAATTTTCTTATACTATTTGATCTGTACAGAAAAAGGCCGCAGGTTTTTTGACCTCAAAAATAGTGTTCTATACGTAAAAAAGCCTGATGAATCGAATGGTGATGACCTCATCCACCGGAGACCACGGGAACAGGTCCATTTTGCCCCTTTTCCCCTAAAAATCAATTTTCTTATACTATTTGATCTGTACAGAAAAAGGCCGCAGGTTTTTTGACCTCAAAAATAGTGTTCTATACGTAAAAAAGCCTGATGAATCGAATGGTGATGACCCCATCCACCGGAGACCACGGGAACAGGTCCATTTTGCCCCTTTTCCCCTAAAAATCAATTTTCTTATACTATTTGATCTGTACAGAAAAAGGCCGCAGGTTTTTTGACCTCAAAAATAGTGTTCTATACGTAAAAAAGCCTGATGAATCGAATGGTGATGACCCCATCCACCGGAGACCACGGGAACAGGTCCATTTTGCCCCTTTTCCCCTAAAAATCAATTTTCTTATACTATTTGATCTGTACAGAAAAAGGCCGCAGGTTTTTTGACCTCAAAAATAGTGTTCTATACGTAAAAAAGCCTGATAAATCGAATGGTGATGACCCCATCCACCGGAGACCACGGGAACAGGTCCATTTTGCCCCTTTTCCCCTAAAAATCAATTTTCTTATACTATTTGATCTGTACAGAAAAAGGCCGCAGGTTTTTTGACCTCAAAAATAGTGTTCTATACGTAAAAAAGCCTGATGAATCGAATGGTGATGACCCCATCCACCGGAGACCACGGGAACAGGCCCATTTTGCCCCTTTTCCCCTAAAAATCAATTTTCTTATACTATTTGATCTGTACAGAAAAAGGCCGCAGGTTTTTTGACCTCAAAAATAGTGTTCTATACGTAAAAAAGTCTGATAAATCGAATGGTGATGACCTCATCCACCGGAGACCACGGGAACAGGTCCATTTTGCCCCTTTTCCCCTAAAAATCAATTTTCTTATACTATTTGATCTGTACAGAAAAAGGCCGCAGGTTTTTTGACCTCAAAAATAGTGTTCTATACGTAAAAAAGCCTGATGAATCGAATGGTGATGACCCCATCCACCGGAGACCACGGGAACAGGTCCATTTTGCCCCTTTTCCCTAAAAATCAATTTTCTTATACTATTTGATCTGTACAGAAAAAGGCCGCAGGTTTTTGACCTCAAAAATAGTGTTCTATACGTAAAAAGCCTGATGAATCGAATGGTGATGACCCCATCCACCGGAGACCACGGGAACAGGTCCATTTTGCCCCTTTTCCCTAAAAATCAATTTTCTTATACTATTTGATCTGTACAGAAAAGGCCGCAGGTTTTGACCTCAAAAATAGTGTTCTATACGTAAAAAGCCTGATGAATCGAATGGTGATGACCTCATCCACCGGAGACCACGGGAACAGGTCCATTTTGCCCCTTTTCCCTAAAAATCAATTTTCTTATACTATTTGATCTGTACAGAAAAGGCCGCAGGTTTTTGACCTCAAAAATAGTGTTCTATACGTAAAAAAGCCTGATGAATCGAATGGTGATGACCCCATCCACCGGAGACCACGGGAACAGGTCCATTTTGCCCCTTTTCCCCTAAAAATCAATTTTCTTATACTATTTGATCTGTACAGAAAAAGGCCGCAGGTTTTTGACATCAAAAATAGTTTTCTATACGTAAAAAAGCCTGATGAATCGAATGGTGATGACCCCATCCACCGGAGACCACGGGAACAGGTCCATTTTGCACCTTTTCCCCTAAAAATCAATTTTCTTATACTATTTGATCTGTACAGAAAAAGGCCGCAGGTTTTTTTACCTCAAAAATAGTGTTCTATACGTAAAAAAGCCTTATAAATCGAATAATATTTGTACCAGCCTAAAATAAATTTAAGAATTTAAGAATTTAAGAATTTAAGAATTTAAGAATTTAAGAATTTAAGAATTTAAGAATTTAAGAATTGAAGAATTTAAGAATTTAAGAATTTAAGAATTTAAGAATTTAAGAATTTAAGAATTTAAGAATTTAAGAATTTAAGAATTTAAGAATTTAAAAATTTAAGAATTTAAGAATTTAAGAATTTAAGAATTTAAGAATTTAAGAATTTAAGAATTTAAGAATTTAAGAATTTAAGAATTTAAGAATTTAAGAATTTAAGAATTTTAGAATTTAAGAATTTAAGAATTTAAGAGTTTAAGAGTTTAAGAATTTAAGAATTTAAGAATTTAAGAATTTAAGAATTTAAGAATTTAATAATTTAAGAATTTAAGAATTTAAGAATTTAAGAATTTAATAATTTAAGAATTTAAGAATTTAAGAATTTAAGAATTTAAGAATATAAGAATTTAAGAATTTAAGAATTTAAGAATTTAAGAATTTAAGAATTTAAGAATTTAAGAATTTAAGAATTTAAGAATTTAAGAATTTAAGAATTTAAGAATTTAAGGATTTAAGAATTTAAGAATTTAAGAATTTAAGAATTTAAGAATTTAAGAATTTAAGAATTTAAGAATTTAAGAATTTAAGAATTTAAGAATTTAAGAATTTAAGAATTTAAGAATTTAAGAATTTAAGAATTTAAGAATTTAAGAATTTAAGAATTTAAGAATTTAAGAATTTAAGAATTTAAGAATTTAAGAATTTAAGAATTTAAGAATTTAAGAATTTAAGAATTTAAGAATTTAAGAATTTAAGAATTTAAGAATTTAAGAATTTAAGAATTTAAGAATTTAAGAATTTAAGAATTTAAGAATTTAAGAATTTAAGAATTTAAGAATTTAAGAATTTAAGAATTTAAGAATTTAAGAATTTAAGAATTTAAGAATTTAAGAATTTAAGAATTTAAGAATTTAAGAATTCCTGTACAGATCAAATAGTATAAGAAAATTGATTTTTAGGGGAAAAGGGGCAAAATGGACCTGTTCACGTGGTCTCCGGTGGATGGGGTCATCACCATTCGATTCATCAGGCTTTTTTACGTATAGAACACTATTTTTGAGGTCAAAAACCTGCGGCCTTTTCCTGTACAGATCAAATAGTATAAGAAAATTGATTTTTAGGGGAAAAGGGGCAAAATGGACCTGTTCACGTGGTCTCCGGTGGATGGGGTCATCACCGTTCGATTCATCAGGCTTTTTTACGTATAGAAAACTATTTTTGAGGTCAGAAAACCTGCGGCCTTTTTCTGTACAGATCAAATAGTATAAGAAAATTGATTTTTAGGGGAAAAGGGGCAAAATGGACTTGTTCCCGTGGTCTCCGGTGGATGGGGTCATCACCATTCGATTCATCAGGCTTTTTTACGTATAGAACACTATTTTTGAGGTCAAAAAACCTGCGGCCTTTTTCTGTACAGATCAAATAGTATAAGAAAATTGATTTTTAGGGGAAAAGGGGAAAAATGGACCTGTTCCCGTGGTCTCCGGTGGATGGGGTCATCACCATTCGATTCATCAGGCTTTTTTACGTATAGAACACTATTTTTGGGATCTAAAAACCTGCGGCCTTTCTCGTAATCAATTTCATGGGATTAGCAGCGGGTTTGGCCCCACTGTGCGACCCTTAGTTGCTGAGATATTGTCATGCAAAGATTAAAAACAGGAAAATTGATGTTTTCTAAGTCTCACCCAAACAACCCATTATTTTCTAATGTCGATATCTTGGCAACTTATGGTCAGCTTTTCAGTGTTAATATATGAATCGTTCGTGAAATTTTGCGATCTTTTCGAAAACTTTATTTCATTTTTTTATCAAGAATAACATTTAAAAAGGGACAAACATTCAATATTACGCTAATCTCAGAGAGTTGCGCAACTTCATTGCATTTAGAGTTTATTGAATCCAAAAATTAAACAAGAAGCATGCTGTCAAGTCAGACAGTCATTATTTATACCATAAAACATATTGAAAAACTCACATAAACGCTTGTAAACTTATTGAAATGTGTTAAAAATACAAATAATAGTAATTCGCGGATAGAAATCCTGTTAGCCAATCCTGTATCTTTATGTTGAGGAAATTGCATACATTGTGGTGTTTCCAAAATCATCACCTTTTTTCGATTTCCATTGTTGCACATTTTGAAAACATTTTCAGTGCAAAAAAAAAAAAATAAAATGATGATGGTTTGGAAACATTATCAGCAATTCCCCATGAAAACAGCAAGATTCGAAAAAAAAGTTCTCCGATCGGGCTCAAAATTTTTCTGGGGGATCCTTGGCCGAAATCATTAGACCCGTATTTTTTGGTCTATACAAGCCAGATGACACATGTCGCCATTTTGAATTTTCTTTGTGCTAAAATTTAGTGCTCATTTAGTGCTATTTAGTGCCCTATACCCCACATTTAGTGCCCTTATAGTTTCCATACAAATTGCCATACAAAATTTGAAATACAAGCCAGATGACACATGTCGCCATTTTGAATTTTCTTTGTGCTAAAATTTAGTGCTCATTTAGTGCTATTTAGTGCCCTATACCCCATATTTAGTGCCCTCATAGTTTCCATACAAATCGCCATACAAAATTTGAAATACAAGCCAGATGACACATGTCGCCATTTTGAATTTTTTTGTGCTAAAATTTAGTGCTCATTTAGTGCTATTTAGTGCCCTATACCCCACATTTAGTGCCCTCATAGTTTCCATACAAATCGCCATACAAAGTTCAAAAGTCAAATTTCAGATGTCGCCATTTTGAATGTTTTTTCGTGCTAAAATTTAGTGCTCAGTTAGTGCTATTTAGTGCCCTATACCCCACATTTAATGCCCTTATAGTTTCCATACAAATTGCCATACAAAGTTCAAAAGTCAAATTTCAGATGTCGCCATTTTGAATGTTTTTCAGTGCTAAAATTATGTGCTTATTTAGTGCTATTTAGTGCCCTATACCCCACATTTAGTGCCCTCATAGTTTCCATACAAATCGCCATACAAAGTTCAAAAGTCAAATTTCAGATGTCGCCATTTTGAATGTTTTTTCGTGCTAAAATTTAGTGCTCAGTTAGTGCTATTTAGTGCCCTATACCCCACATTTAATGCCCTTATAGTTTCCATACAAATTGCCATACAAAATTTGAAATACAAGCCAGATGACACATGTCGCCATTTTGAATTTTCTTTGTGCTAAAATTTAGTGCTCATTTAGTGCTATTTAGTGCCCTATACCCCATATTTAGTGCCCTCATAGTTTCCATACAAATCACCATACAAAATTTGAAATACAAGCCAGATGACACATGTCGCCATTTTGAATTTTTTTTGTGCTAAAATTTAGTGCTCATTTAGTGCTATTTAGTGCCCTATACCCCACATTTAGTGCCCTCATAGTTTCCATACAAATCGCCATACAAAGTTCAAAAGTCAAATTTCAGATGTCGCCATTTTGAATGTTTTTTCGTGCTAAAATTTAGTGCTCAGTTAGTGCTATTTAGTGCCCTATACCCCACATTTAGTGCCCTCATAGTTTCCATACAAATCGCCATACAAAGTTCAAAAGTCAAATTTCAGATGTCGCCATTTTGAATGTTTTTTCGTGCTAAAATTAAGTGCTCATTTAGTGCTATTTAGTGCCCTATACCCCACATTTAGTGCCCTCATAGTTTCCATACAAATCGCCATACAAAGTTCAATAGTCAAATTTCAGATGTCGCCATTTTGAATGTTTTTTCGAGCTAAAGTTTAGTGCTCATTTAGTGCTATTTAGTGCCCTATACCCCACATTTAGTGCCCTCGTGGTTTCCATACAAATCGCCATACAAAGTTCAAAAGTCAAATTTCAGATGTCACCATTTTGAATGTTTTTCAGTGCTACAATTTTGTGCTTATTTAGTGCTATTTAGTGCCCTATACCCCACATTTAGTGCCCTCGTGGTTTCCATACAAATCGCCATACAAAGTTCAAAAGTCAAATTTCAGATGTCACCATTTTGAATGTTTTTCAGTGCTAAAATTTAGTGCTCAGTTAGTGCTATTTAGTGCCCTATACCCCACATTTAGTGCCCTTATAGTTTCCATACAAATTGCCATACAATGTTCAAAAGTCAAATTTCAGATGTCGCCATTTTGAATGTTTTTTCGTGCTAAAATTAAGTGCTCATTTAGTGCTATTTAGTGCCCTATACCCCACATTTAGTGCCCTCATAGTTTCCATACAAATCGCCATACAAAGTACAAAAGTCAAATTTCAGATGTCGCAATTTTGAATGTTTTTTCGTGCTAAAATTTAGTGCTCAGTTAGTGCTATTTAGTGCCCTATACCCCACATTTAGTGCCCTTATAGTTTCCATACAAATTGCCATACAATGTTCAAAAGTCAAATTTCAGATGTCGCCATTTTGAATGTTTTTTCGTGCTAAAATTAAGTGCTCATTTAGTGCTATTTAGTGCCCTATACCCCACATTTAGTGCCCTCATAGTTTCCATACAAATCGCCATACAAAGTACAAAAGTCAAATTTCAGATGTCGCAATTTTGAATGTTTTTTCGTGCTAAAATTTAGTGCTCAGTTAGTGCTATTTAGTGCCCTATACCCCACATTTAGTGCCCTTATAGTTTCCATACAAATTGCCATACAATGTTCAAAAGTCAAATTTCAGATGTCGCCATGTTGAATGTTTTTCAGTGCTTAAATTTAGTGCTCAGTTAGTGCTATTTAGTGCCCTATAACCCACATTTAGTGCCCTCATAGTTTCCATACAAATTGCCATACAATGTTCAAAAGTCAAATTTCAGATGTCGCCATTTTGAATGTTTTTCAGTGCTACAATTTAGTGCTCAGTTAGTGCTATTTAGTGCCCTATACCCCACATTTAGTGCCCTCATAGTTTCCATACAAATTGCCATTCAAAGTTCAAAAGTCAAATTTCAGATGTCGCCATTTTGAATGTTTTTCAGTGCTTAAATTTAGTGCTCATTTAGTGCTATTTAGTGCCCTATACCCCACATTTAGTGCCCTCATGGTTTCCATACAAATCGCCATACAAAAATTTGAAATACAAGCCAGATGACACATGTCACCATTTTGAATTTTCTTTGTGCTAAAATTTAGTGCTCAGTTAGTGCTATTTAGTGCCCTACACCCCATATTTAGTGCCCTCATAGTTTCCATACAAATCGCCATACAAAGTTCAAAAGTCAAATTTCAGATGTCGCCATTTTGAATGTTTTTTCGTGCTTAAATTTAGTGCTCAGTTAGTGCTATTTAGTGCCCTATACCCCACATTTAGTGCCCTCATAGTTTCCATACAAATCGCCATACAAAGTTCAAAAGTCAAATTTCAGATGTCGCCATTTTGAATGTTTTTTCGTGCTAAAATTTAGTGCTCAGTTAGTGCTATTTAGTGCCCTATACCCCACATTTAGTGCCCTCATAGTTTCCATACAAATCGCCATACAATGTTCAAAAGTCAAATTTCAGATGTCGCCATTTTGAATGTTTTTTCGTGCTACAATTTAGTGCTCAGTTAGTGCTATTTAGTGCCCTATACCCCACATTTAGTGCCCTCATAGTTTCCATACAAATCGCCATACAAAGTTCAAAAGTCAATTTTCAGATGTCGCCATTGTGAATGTTTTTCAGTGCTAAAATTTAGTGCTTATTAAGTGCTATTTAGTGCCCTATACCCCACATTTAGTGCCCTCATAGTTTCCATACAAATCGCCATACAAAGTTCAAAAGTCAAATTTCAGATGTCACCATTTTGAATGTTTTTCAGTGCTAAAATTATGTGCTCATTTAGTGCTATTTAGTGTCCTATACCCCGCATTTAGCACCCTCATTGTTTTCATGCAAATTGTCATATAAAGCCTTCGGCTAAGTGCAAGTATGGGGCTAAAAATGTTTTTCAGTTAGAATTTATACTTGATTTAACATATTTTCACACTGGAATGATTTAGTGCAAGCAAGTATCGGACTAAAAATGATATTTTCCTAAAATTCAAACTTGATTTAACATATTTCCACACTGGAACGATTTAGTGCCTTCGACTTAATGCAAGTATTGGGCAAAAAATGATATTTTCTTAAAATTCAAACATGAATCAACATATTTTCACACTGGAACGATTTAGTGCCTTCGACTTAGTGCAAGTATCGGACTGAAAATGATTTTTTCTAAAAATTCAAACTTGATTGAACATATTTTCACACTAGAATGATTTAGTGCCTTCGACAAAGTGCAAGTATCGGACTGAAAATGAAGTTTTCTTAAAATTTAAACTTGCTCAAACATATTTCCACACCGGAACGATTTAGTGCCTTCGACTAAATGCAAGTATCGGGCAAAAAATGATATTTTATTAAAATTTAAACTTGATTGAACATTTTTTTTACACTAGAATGATTTAGTGCCTTCGACTAAGTGCAAGTATCGGACTGAAAATGATATTTTCTTAATATTCAAACATAATTAAACGTATTTCCACACTGGAATGATTTAGTGCCTTCTACTAAGTGCAAGTATCGGACGGAAAATGATATTTTCTGAAAATTCAAACTTGATTAAACATATTTTCTTACTGGAATAATTTAGTGCCTTAGACTGAGTGCAAGTATCGAACGGAAAATTTTATTTTCCAAAAATTCAAACTTGATTCAACATATTTTCACACTGCAATGATTTAGTGCCTTCGACTTAGTGCAAGTATCGGACGGAAATAGTAGTTTATGCAACAAGTTGCAAAATAGTAGTTTATGCAACAAGTTGCAAAAAGATGATTTTTTTAGCACGAGTCGTACAAAGTTGAACTTTTCAGCACTTGTTTCGAAAAGTAAAATTTTTCAACATTTTTTTGATTTTAACGATTTATTGACAAAATACATGAAAATTCGACTTAAAATTTCACTCAACGGGTGTTTTTCGAAATTGCAAAAAATGTTGTATGGAACTCGTTGCAAAACTTGATTTTTTCAGCACTCGTCGTATTTATCCAACTCGGTGAACCTCGTTGGATAAATGTACGACTCGTGCTGAAAAATCATCTTTCTGCAACTTGTTGCATAAACTACTATTTTGCAACTTGTTGCATAAATCACTATTTCCGTCCGATACTTAAGAACTTAAGAATTTTTTTTTGAATTTTAAGAAAATATCATTTTCCGTTCGATACTTGCACTTAGTCTAAGGCACTAAATTATTCCAGTAAGAAAATATGTTTTATCAAGTTTGAATTTTCGGAAAATATAGATTTCCGTCCGATACTTGCACTTAGTCGAAGGCACTAAACCATTCCAGTGTGAAAATGTGTTGATTTATGTTTGAATTTTAAGAAAATATCATTTTTTGCCCAATACTTGCATTTATTCCAAGGCACTAAATCGTTCCAGTGTGGAAATATGTTTAATCAAGTTTGAATTTTAAGAAGATATCATTTTCAGTCCGATACTTGCACTTAGTCGAAGGCACTAAATCATTCCAGTGTGAAAATATGTTTAATCTAGTTTGAATTTTAAGAAAATATCATTTTTTGACCGATACTTGCACTTAGTCGAAGGCACTAAATCATTCCAAGGTGAAAATATGTTGAATCAAGTTTGAATTTTTAGAAAATATAATTTTCCGTCCGATACTTGCACTTAGTCTAAGGCACTAAATTATTCCAGTAAGAAAATATGTTTAATCAAGTTTGAATTTTAAGAAAATATCATTTTCAGTCCGATACTTGCACTTAGTCGAAGGCACTAAATCATTCTAGTGTGAAAATATGTTCAATCAAGTTTAAATTTTAAGAAAACATCATTTTTTGCCCAACACTTGCATTTAGTCGAAGGCACTAAATCGTTCCAGTGTGGAAATATGTTTAATCAAGTTTGAATTTTAAGAAAATATCATTTTCAGTCCGATAGTTGCACTTAGTCGAAGGCACTAAATCATATCAGTGTGAAAATTTGTTCAATCAAGTTTGAATTTTTAGAAAATATCATTTTCAGTCCGATACTTGCACTTTGTCGAAGGCACTAAATCATTCTAGTGTGAAAATATGTTCAATCAAGTTTGAATTTTTAGAAAAAATCATTTTCAGTCCGATACTTGCACTAAGTCGAAGGCACTAAATCGTTCCAGTGTGAAAATATGTTGATTCATGTTTGAATTTTAAGAAAATATCATTTTTTGCCCAATACTTGCATTAAGTCGAAGGCACTAAATCGTTCCTGTGTGGAAATATGTTAAATCAAGTTTGAATTTTAGGAAAATATCATTTTTAGTCCGATACTTGCTTGCACTAAATCATTCCAGTGTGAAAATATGTTAAATCAAGTATAAATTCTAACTAAAAAACATTTTTAGCCCCATACTTGCACTTAGCCGAAGGCTTTATATGACGATTTGCATGAAAACAATGAGGGCGCTAAATGCGGGGTATAGGACACTAAATAGCACTAAGTGAGCACATAATTTTAGCACTGAAAACATTCAAAATGGTGACATCTGAAATTTGACTTTTGAACTTTGTATGGCGATTTGTATGGAAACTATGAGGGCACTAAATGTGGGGTATAGGGCACTAAATAGCACTTAATAAGCACTAAATTTTAGCACTGAAAAACATTCACAATGGCGACATCTGAAATTTGACTTTTGAACTTTGTATGGCGATTTGTATGGAAACTATGAGGGCACTAAATGTGGGGTATAGGGCACTAAATAGCACTAAATAAGCACTAAATTGTAGCACTGAAAAACATTCTAAATGGCGACATGTGTCATCTGGCTTGTATTTCAAATTTTTGTATGGCGATTTGTATGGAAACCATGAGGGCACT
The DNA here is from genome assembly GCF_015732765.1 of Culex quinquefasciatus. Lineage (NCBI taxonomy): Eukaryota > Metazoa > Arthropoda > Insecta > Diptera > Culicidae > Culex > Culex quinquefasciatus. The sequence continues at coordinate 191,717,638 of NC_051863.1, read as the reverse complement.
AAATGTGGGGTATAGGGCACTAAATAGCACTTAATAAGCACTAAATTTTAGCACTGAAAAACATTCAAAATTGCGACATCTGAAATTTGACTTTTAAACTTTGTATGGCGATTTGTATGGAAACTATGAGGGCACTAAATGTGGGGTATAGGGCACTAAATAGCACTTAATAAGCACTAAATTTTAGCACTGAAAAACATTCAAAATGGCGACATCTGAAATTTGACTTTTGAACTTTGTATGGCGATTTGTATGGAAACTATGAGGGCACTAAATATGGGGTGTAGGGCACTAAATAGCACTAACTGAGCACTAAATTTTAGCACAAAGAAAATTCAAAATGGCGACATGTGTCATCTGGCTTGTATTTCAAATTTTTGTATGGCGATTTTTATGGAAACCATGAGGGCACTAAATGTGGGGTATAGGGCACTAAATAGCACTAACTGAGCACTAAATTTTAGCACGAAAAAACATTCAAAATTGCGACATCTGAAATTTGACTTTTGAACATTGTATGGCGATTTGTATGGAAACTATGAGGGCACTCAATATGGGGTGTAGGGCACTAAATAGCACTAAATGAGCACTAAATTTTAGCACAAAGAAAATTCAAAATGGCGACATGTGTCATCTGGCTTGTATTTCAAATTTTTGTATGGCGATTTGTATGGAAACAATGAAGGCACTAAATGTGGGGTATAGGGCACTAAATAGCACTAAATGAGCACTAAATTTAAGCACTGAAAAACATTCAAAATGGCGACATCTGAAATTTGACTTTTGAACTTTGTATGGCAATTTGTATGGAAACTATGAGGGCACTAAATGTGGGTTATAGGGCACTAAATAGCACTAAATAAGCACATAATTTTAGCACTGAAAAACATTCAAAATGGCGACATCTGAAATTTGACTTTTGAACATTGTATGGCGATTTGTATGGAAACTATGAGGGCACTAAATGTGGAGTATAGGGCACTAAATAGCACTAACTGAGCACTAAATTTTAGCACGAAAAAACATTCAAAATGGCGACATCTGAAATTTGACTTTTGAACATTGTATGGCGATTTGTATGGAAACTATGAGGGCACTAAATGTGGGGTATAGGGCACTAAATAGCACTAACTGAGCACTAAATTTTAGCACGAAAAAACATTCAAAATGGCGACATCTGAAATTTGACTTTTGAACTTTGTATGGCGATTTGTATGGAAACTATGAGGGCACTAAATATGGGGTGTAGGGCACTAAATAGCACTAAATGAGCACTAAATTTTAGCACAAAGAAAATTCAAAATGGCGACATGTGTCATCTGGCTTGTATTTCAAATTTTTGTATGGCGATTTGTATGGAAACAATGAAGGCACTAAATATGGGGTATAGGGCACTAAATAGCACTAAATGAGCACTAAATTTTAGCACGAAAAAACATTCAAAATGGCGACATCAGAAATTTGACTATTGAACTTTGTATGGCGATTTGTATGGAAACTATGAGGGCACTAAATGTGGGGTATAGGGCACTAAATAGCACTTAATAAGCACTAAATTTAAGCACTGAAAAACATTAAAAATGGCAACATTTGAAATTTGACTTTTGAACTTTGTATGGCGATTTGTATGGAAACTATGAGGGCACTAAATGTGGGGTATAGGGCACTAAATAGCACTAACTGAGCACTAAATTGTAGCACGAAAAAACATTCAAAATGGCGACATCTGAAATTTGACTTTTGAACTTTGTATGGCGATTTGTATGGAAACTATGAGGGCACTAAATATGGGGTAAAGGGCACTAAATAGCACTAAATGAGCACTAAATTTTAGCACAAAGAAAATTCAAAATGGCGACATGTGTCATCTGGCTTGTATTTCAAATTTTTGTATGGCGATTTGTATGGAAACTATGAGGGCACTAAATGTGGGGTATAGGGCACTAAATAGCACTTAATAAGCACTAAATTGTAGCACGAAAAAACATTCAAAATGGCGACATCTGAAATTTGACTTTTGAACTTTGTATGGCGATTTGTATGGAAACTATGAGGGCACTAAATATGGGGTAAAGGGCACTAAATAGCACTAAATGAGCACTAAATTTTAGCACAAAGAAAATTCAAAATGGCGACATGTGTCATCTGGCTTGTATTTCAAATTTTTGTATGGCGATTTGTATGGAAACTATGAGGGCACTAAATGTGGGGTATAGGGTACTAAATAGCACTAACTGAGCACTAAATTTTAGCACGAAAAAACATTCAAAATGGCGACATCTGAAATTTGACTTTTGAACTTTGTATGGCGATTTGTATGGAAACCACGAGGGCACTAAATGTGGGGTATAGGGCACTAAATAGCACTAACTGAGCCCTAAATTTTAGCACTGAAAAACATTCAAAATGGCGACATCTGAAATTTGACTTTTGAACTTTGTATGGCGATTTGTATGCAAACTATGAGGGCACTAAATATGGGGTATAGGGCACTAAATAGCACTAAATAAGCACTAAATTGTAGCACTGAAAAACATTCAAAATTGCGACATCTGAAATTTGACTTTTGAACTTTGTATGGCGATTTGTATGGAAACTATGAGGGCACTAAATATGGGGTATAGGGTACTAAATAGCACTAAATGAGCACTAAATTTTAGCACAAAGAAAATTCAAAATGGCGACATGTGCCATCTGGCTTGTATTTCAAATTTTTGTATGGCGATTTGTATGGAAACTATGAGGGCACTAAATATGGGGTGTAGGGCACTAAATAGCACTAAATGAGCACTTAATTTTAGCACGAAAAAACATTCAAAATGGCGACATCTGAAATTTGACTTTTGAACTTTGTATGGCGATTTGTATGGAAACCACGAGGGCACTAAATATGGGTTATAGGGCACTAAATAGCACTAAATAAGCACATAATTTTAGCACTGAAAAACATTCAAAATGGCGACATCTGAAATTTGACTTTTGAACATTGTATGGCAATTTGTATGGAAACTATGAGGGCACTAAATGTGGGGTATAGGGCACTAAATAGCACTAAATAAGCACTAAATTGTAGCACTGAAAAACATTCAAAATTGCGACATCTGAAATTTGACTTTTGAACTTTGTATGGCGATTTGTATGGAAACTATGAGGGCACTAAATGTGGGGTATAGGGCACTAAATAGCACTAAATGAGCACTAAATTTTAGCACGAAAAAACATCCAAAATGGCGACATCTGAAATTTGACTTTTGAACTTTGTATGGCGATTTGTATGGAAACTATGAGGGCACTAAATGTGGGGTATAGGGCACTAAATAGCACTAACTGAGCACTAAATTTTAGCACGAAAAAACATTCAAAATGGCGACATCTGAAATTTGACTTTTGAACTTTGTATGGCGATTTGTATGGAAACTATGAGGGCACTAAATATGGGGTATAGGGCACTAAATAGCACTAAATGAGCACTAAATTTTAGCACAAAGAAAATTCAAAATGGCGACATGTGTCATCTGGCTTGTATTTCAAATTTTGTATGGCGATTTGTATGGAAACTATGAGGGCACTAAATATGGGGTATAGGGCACTAAATAGCACTAAATGAGCACTAAATTTTAGCACAAAGAAAATTCAAAATGGCGACATGTGTCATCTGGCTTGTATTTCAAATTTTGTATGGCAATTTGTATGGAAACTATAAGGGCACTAAATGTGGGGTAAAGGGCACTAAATAGCACTAAATGAGCACTAAATTTTAGCACAAAGAAAATTCAAAATGGCGACATGTGTCATCTGGCTTGTATTTCAAATTTTGTATGGCAATTTGTATGGAAACTATAAGGGCACTAAATGTGGGGTATAGGGCACTAAATAGCACTAAATGAGCACTAAATTTTAGCACAAAGAAAATTCAAAATGGCGACATGTGTCATCTGGCTTGTATTTCAAATTTTTGTATGGCGATTTGTATGGAAACTATGAGGGCACTAAATATGGGGTATAGGGCACTAAATAGCACTAAATGAGCACTAAATTTTAGCACAAAGAAAATTCAAAATGGCGACATGTGTCATCTGGCTTGTATTTCAAATTTTGTATGGCAATTTGTATGGAAACTATAAGGGCACTAAATGTGGGGTAAAGGGCACTAAATAGCACTAAATGAGCACTAAATTTTAGCACAAAGAAAATTCAAAATGGCGACATGTGTCATCTGGCTTGTATTTCAAATTTTTGTATGGCCATTTTTATGGAAACTATGAGGGCACTAAATATGGGGTATAGGGCACTAAATGGCACTAAATGAGCACTAAATTTTAGCACAAAGAAAATTCAAAATGGCGACATGTGTCATCTGGCTTGTAATTCAAATTTTGTATGGCAATTTGTATGGAAACTATAAGGGCACTAAATGTGGGGTAAAGGGCACTAAATAGCACTAAATGAGCACTAAATTTTAGCACGAAAAAACATTCAAAATGGCGACATCTGAAATTTGACTTTTGAACTTTGTATGGCGATTTGTATGGAAACTATGAGGGCACTAAATATGGGGTATAGGGCACTAAATAGCACTAAATGAGCACTTAATTTTAGCACAAATAAAATTCAAAATGGCGACATGTGTCATCTGGCTTGTATTTCAAATTTTGTATGGCAATTTGTATGGAAACTATAAGGGCACTAAATGTGGGGTATAGGGCACTAAATAGCACTAAATGAGCACTAAATTTTAGCACAAAGAAAATTCAAAATGGCGACATGTGTCATCTGGCTTGTATTTCAAATTTTGTATGGCGATTTGTATGGAAACTATGAGGGCACTAAATATGGGGTATAGGGCACTAAATAGCACTAAATGAGCACTAAATTTTAGCACAAAGAAAATTCAAAATGGCGACATGTGTCATCTGGCTTGTATTTCAAATTTTGTATGGCAATTTGTATGGAAACTATAAGGGCACTAAATGTGGGGTAAAGGGCACTAAATAGCACTAAATGAGCACTAAATTTTAGCACAAAGAAAATTCAAAATGGCGACATGTGTCATCTGGCTTGTATTTCAAATTTTTGTATGGCCATTTTTATGGAAACTATGAGGGCACTAAATATGGGGTATAGGGCACTAAATGGCACTAAATGAGCACTAAATTTTAGCACAAAGAAAATTCAAAATGGCGACATGTGTCATCTGGCTTGTATTTCTAATTTTGTATGGCAATTTGTATGGAAACTATAAGGGCACTAAATGTGGGGTATAGGGCACTAAATAGCACTAAATGAGCACTAAATTTTAGCACAAAGAAAATTCAAAATGGCGACATGTGTCATCTGGCTTGTATAGACCGTATTTTTTTTTGTTTGGCCATTAGGGTGACCTACGCCATGTTAGGGTGGTTCGAAAAATGGCAATTTTCGTCGATTTTCGCAAAAACCACTTTTTTAAAAAAAAAATCATAACTCCGTGCCATTTCATCCGATTTTAGCTGTCCTAGACGCAAAAGAAAGGTGAATAGTTTGGCTATTTGGGGAAAATAGTTTTCAAAAATCTAGCTCAATATTTGAAAAGGTTGAATGAAAACATAAAATGCTGTTTTGAAGGTCTCGGGGCCAAAGAGTCTATGTCTGAAAATATTTTTATCGGATTCCTCGGAAAATTTCACATAACATATCAAAAAATGGTGAAGTTATATTTTCGATACTCTGAGATACGATTTTTTGAAAATAAAAACTAGGGTTTTCGATGCGCCACGCGCAAAAATGGGAAAATTACGAAAACGGGAAAAAATCGACTTGCGCTAACTTTAAAATTTCAGCGATGACCTATACATGCTAGGGTACCAAAATTTTCGTAATTAATAGACGCAACTTTTGGTACCATAACATCTATAGGTCATATTTCTTTTCAAATGTTAAGCTAAATTTTTGAAACTTCTTACTATTTTCCCAAATAGCCAAACATATCACCTTTCTTTTGCGTCTAGGACAGCTAAAATCGGATGAAATGGCGCGGAGATATGACTTTTTAAAAAAAGTGGTTTTTGCAAAAATCGACGAAAATTGCCATTTTTCGAACCACCCTAACATGGCGTAGGTCACCCTAATGACCAAACAAAAAAATACGGGTCTAATTATTTTTACCAAGGATCCCCCAGAAAAAAATGAGCTCGATCGGAGAACTTTTTTTTCGAATCATGCTGTTTTCGTGGGGAATTGCTGTACAATGTTTACAAATTCGACAATAAAGAGTTACCGGATTTCTTAAATGATTTGCACCTAGAGCGTTCAATTTCCCGGGAACAAATTTTCCGGATATTCCCGGGATTTTCCGTAAAAAAAATTCCGAAATTCATACTTTTTGGCACCAATGTTTTGAAAATCGACAATAAAAATAATGATGTTACCTAATCCTAATGAACTAATCAGCTTGTCTGTAAATTTTATGTAAAGGTTTATTTCAGATAATATTTATTCCTTGCTTATTTGTTGGGCAGCAAAAAAAAAACGCAATTTTGGAATAAAAACAAATTATTTTGTTTTTGGTAACCTTTTTTTTTTTAACAAGATGTTAACCCTTCCGGCCAGGTCAAAATGAGATTTTCAAAGAGGGTTGTGCTAGCAGAATTTGTATACTAGTTTTCAAGATATTACAGCACGAAGTTAAAATTTTTTGAAGCATATTAAAAAACAACTTCGTTTCATATGAAAGGTGCCCAATGAATTTGAAACTTTGAGTGATGATTTCATGAAATAATGTTTCAAGTTAAAAAGAACATAACTTAGATTTTTATGGTAAATTCAATGATTATCTATTTATTCACAAGCGAAATCCAGTAAGACTTGGTCTGGAAAAAGTTATTTGTCATTTTAAAAAATTCTGCATGATTTTTTTTTCATTTAAACTTTTTGTGTCAATGTTTTTTTCAACCGTATTCTCTTAAAACTCGTCACTGAGACAAATTTTATAGCAATTTTATGGATATGGAGCATGGAGTTACTGTCTAAACACTTTTAAAAAGACTTCTCAACCAAAAATACTAAGGATTTGAAAGACAGCATGTGAAATTAGAATATATATATAAATAATTTCATGAAGTTGTATACTTTTTTACAGGATAAGATTTTTTTGATAAATTTCAATTTCCCGGGAAGTTTGTTGCGATTTGCTGAAAATTTTCCGTTTCCCGGGATTTCCCGGGAAATTTTAAAATATGACATTAAATTAGAGATTTTTTTTTTAATTATGCGATTCCTAAATATGGTAAAAATAACTTTCTGGAAAACAACTTATTGTATCAAACAACTTGCGCTATCATTACACTTTAGTCAAATATCAAAACAAATTAAATGCATTGACTTTACCCAATATCGGCCATCATGTTGCACACAATCGGGTTAATACCCTTTTAATGGGTTGAGTAAGGCCAGTAGTATTTCACATGTAGGAAAAATACCGGTTCGTGCTTTCTTCCAAAATAATGTACCAAACGACTCCAAACATTTGCCACTTATTTACGGTAAATACCAATGCTGTTAATCGTTGAATCAACGTCATCGATGTCGATGATCGTTGATTTCAACGTAATCGTAATCGCAGCCATCGTTGATTTAATCGTCAACGTCAACGGAGTCGTTGATTTAAACGGCGTTGATCAACGGCGTTCTTTTATAGTTTTCTAGAGTTTTATGAGGAAAGAACGATTTTTTCATAAAAGTTTTGATTGGGAAACATTCTCAAATTGATGTGGCATGGTTGTTCGGGGATCCGTGTGTACCAAGAGGACCGAAGTGACCGGATTTTAAACGTAATTAAAGCCCTAGCGAATTGCTGGTCACTTCTATCTCCACTCTGGTTCCCAAGTCCAACCAGGATTTTTCTAATGTAAATGACACCGATGACGGACAATTGGGAATCGATATATGGTCGGATTTTCACCGGAATTATTGTTCCGGCGAGTTCAGTAAGGGTCTCGCGTGGTTAAATATCGACAGAATTTGTTGTTCTATGATACAATACTGAATTGACCACATGACCCATGTTCCAGAACCCAGATTAAGATTGACCAAGATGTCAAACTTCGTGACAGACCGGAGTAGCCTACTGTGAGTAAACAAAATATTTATGACCTACTGCGATCGATTTTCGGCACCACACGAAAGATTTATCTCTTGGGATTCGATCGAAACTCATTGATCACCAACAGTAGGCTACTCCGGTCTGTCACGAAGTTTGACATCTTGGTCAATCTTAATCTGGGTTCTGGAACATGGGTCATGTGGTCAATTCAGTATTGTATCATAGAACAACAAATTCTGTCGATATTTAACCACGCGAGACCCTTACTGAACTCGCCGGAACAATAATTCCGGTGAAAATCCGACCATATCTCGATTCCCAATTGTCCGTCATCGGTGTCATTTACATTAGAAAAATCCTGGTTGGACTTGGGAACCAGAGTGGAGATAGAAGTGACCAGCAATTCGCTAGGGCTTAAATTACGTTTAAAATCCGGTCACTTTGGTCCTCTTGGTACACACGGATCCCCGAACAACCATGCCACATCAATTTGAGAATGTTTCCCAATCAAAACATTTATGAAAAAATCGTTCTTTCCTCATAAAACTCTAGAAAACTATAAAAGAACGCCGTTGATCAACGCCGTTTAAATTAACGACTCCGTTGACGTTGACGATTAAATCAACGATGGCTGCGATTACGATTACGTTTAAATCAACGATCATCGACATCGATGATATAACCGCCGTTGATTTCAACGATTAACAGCATTGGTAAATACAGTTCGCAAATAAACGCGATTCGCGTGAATTCACGCTGTTGAGTTAACGAAATTTATGCTTACAAAATAACGTCATCTTGTAGAAAAAAGTTGGTTGGTTGAATAAAGTGGGGGATACCAAATTCAAGAATGTGGACTTGTGATTTCAACATCGTCTTATCACATTGCTCTCCTTAGTTTCTTTGTAGGGTTTAATAATAATTGATAAGGTTAGAGTAGTCAACAATTTAGAATAGTTTTGTTTTTTCTGAGTAATCACGGTTCAATGCTTAAGATTTTAAAATATTCGCAGCGTATTTTAAATCACAATATTGATTGTACCCATGATTCATCTTGATAAAGCACTGACCATCGCGGGGATTTTACTAAATCCGCAAATGACAAAAACCAACAGCAAAATCGTGAGAACTAACTTAGCACCAAACAAACACTAAACCGTCTGCACCTGCAGCATCGACATTATCGTCTTGGCTCGAGGCATGCAAACTCCGCCGGCTATAACATCCCATCTCATAAAACATTAATTACCCCCTTCTCAAATAAGTTCGTCATCGTTGTCTTGTCCGGCCAGGGGGGGGGGACCCACAATCCGGTGCATCCGGTATCATTGTGCGGAGGTCACCACGACCTGGCTGCAAGCGTTTTTTTAACACCTCAATCACCTGTCTCTAAGTGTTAGGGTACGAAACAGTTGAGAAGGGTGCCGATTACCGGCGTCGGGGTACCTTTTAATTTGGCTGGGATTTTTGTGTATAGTTAATTAAAGTTTTGACCTTGAAGCAGTTTAATGTTTGCTGATGATTAGATCAGCGTGAGCTTACGGTCGGTGGTGATGATGCTCTCAAGTTCTGGACATCGGTGTATCTGATTGAAACTTGAATGGAATCGTCATAAACGGATCTTGGTGACGCAAAAACAATTAGTTGTTAGATCATCATTAAATATTTTTTTTTTGTAATAGTTCGTGGTTGTTCTCTATAATCTCACATTTTTTAGAGATTTTTTTATTTTCTTATTTTGATTTGCATGAAACTTTGTCCATGTTGAAAGGAGAAATTCTGCATCAATAGTTTTTTTTTCACACATGTCTCCATACAATTTTGGTATGTAATGTGTAATATTCTGTATCTTGAAAACAGATTTTCTGACCGATTTGGTGGCTTCGGCCGAATAGTAGGTCATGATTACGACTTTTCGATTATTTTTGTATTATTTTATTTACCTTTTCATCACTCAAAGTTAAATTCCCAAAATAATTATTTGTTTTAATTTTCGATTTTTCATATGTTTTCGGGGACTTAAAATACATCTTTTATGTCAAGGGCGTGATGGTGCAAATTCTGTTTTATGATTTGCATGAAAAAATTTTCCTGCATGCAAAAAAGATATGTTTTTCAATCATTTTTCGATTTGATGTCAAAGGGACATTTATGTAAAATTAGATACACGTTTTGATGGCGTACTTAGAATTCCGAAAAATGTATTTTTCATCGGAAAAAATACAAAAATAGTTTCAAAAATTTAGGCATTTTTCGTAACTTGACTGTAACCAAATTTGAGACATGTAATTTTAAGGAAAATTGAATGTACTTTTCGAATCTGTAATAACACAAAACGGATAATTTTTTCCATTTAGAACAAAAAATTTCATTTTAAATTCCGTTTTTTTGAACTGTTGTCCATACTAATCTTTACATTTTTGACAGCAAAATATTTAAAAATATTTTTACTCAAAAATCACAAACGTTTTGACATTGAAGTCAGTTTGAAGCTTTTTTTTTAACCATTTCGAAAGACACATTTTTTTGTAATGGTCAAGCTAGGTCATGACATCTGTAAATAAAATGATATCTTTTATGTTATAAATAAAACATTTCTTCTTGATAGAGGTGGGCAAAAAAAGAGCGAACCGCTCAAAGAGCCGGTTCACTGAAAAGAGCGAACGAACCGTGACTCACAAAAAAAGAACCGCGGTTCTTTTTAAACTGCGCTCTTTTGAAAGAATCGTTTCAATATGGCATGATTTTTGATATAAATATAATTTATTGAATTTCCAAAAAATATAGTATTAAATTTGTTTTTGAGAATTGAATATGCAATTTCAAAAATGTCGATGCTAATAAAAATTAATCCCAAAAGTAAACGATTTTCTAAACAAAATGAAATAAACTTTTCAGTGTGCTACTGATTGTTCATTAAAGTAAAAAAAATTCAAATTTTAATGAAAATAGAAGTCTAACCCACTGAAAACAATTAAAAAGCTTTTTGGGATCGATCAAAAATATTTTGATTTTTGGTGAAATTACGTTGCACCGTACCTAACGCAAAAGTTTTTTTTTCCGTTTAAAAAAAGTTCATCAATACTTCGATATTTTGAAAACTAATGATTGCAAAAGAACTGGGGATGTGTAAAATGCATTTTAAACTCTTTTTTCATTAAAATGTCTTGCTTTTATTTTTTTGTGACTTTGGCCAGAGTTGAGGGACATAAACTTCAAAAAATATTTGGTATGGACAAATTTATAAAAGTCCAATGAGAAATAACTTATAAAATAAAACGATTCTTGAAAAAAACTCTATTCATTCAAATTTTGAAAAAAGAGCGAAAGAACCGTTCAAAAGAGCGGCTCTTTTTAAAGAGCGAAAGAAAATGAGCGGCTCCTGAAAAAGAGCGGTTTTGCCCACCTTCACGGAGAAAAAAGAGTTCCCAAAATCGTGAACACCCGTTCATGAAATTGGGAACCACGAACAAAGTGTTCAAATGCCATGGTACGATTTTCAAAAACATTTGAACACTTTGTTCGTGGTTCCCAATTTCATGAACGGGTGTTCACGATTTTGGGAACTCTTTTTTCTCCGTGTCTACTTCTTGATAAACTAGAAAACGGTGTAATTTATCAACAAAAAAAATTATGCTCTTTTCGATTAAAATTGTTTTTGCATCTAAAAATTAAGTACATATTGACTTAATTTGCTACTTAATTTTGACGACCTTCAAAAATAAAGTTTATTTTTTTTTAAATAATTTACAACACTGCCAAATGATTTTTGAACGTCTTGAGTCACCCAGTTACGAAAAATGCTAGATGAGCTGATTTTGCTTGAATCTTACTAGAATGGCTCTAACCTTTCTCTCAGTATGCTGTAAGAGTTGTCCACTTGGGTTGGTTTTTAAATTTTAAAATATTTTCACTTAAAACAATGTTTTTGTTTTACTTTGAAAATCAGTGCTTATTTTTTTAATCTTTTTAATAGACATATTTTTAAGACAATCTTGGCCATGACTGCCTTAGGTAAAAAGCTATTTTTGACTTAAAAAAATCTATTTAATATAATTTGAAATTATAGTGTACTTTTTGAATAGAAAAAAATGTTTTCACATCTAAAAATTTAAAAGTCAATATTAGGGTGACAAGAAAAATTGAAAATTTCGGAAAATCGCAAGAGATACCCCCTGGATCGATTCTTAAGGCAAAAACAAGTAACTGTGCCATTTTTGAGCCAAATCGGTTAAGGCTAAGGGGTCGCTTTTCATCGTTGATGTTTATATGAGGAAAATCGCAAAAATGTATGGAGAAAAACATCGTTTCAGGATTTTTGCAGCAGGTGGCGCAGGTCTCGCCCAAAATTGTCCAAGTGTGAGATTCTTGTATGAAATTTAATTACCTACAACTTTGTAGAAGGGTGCAAGACGATCCGAGTTGATCCTGATGAGTTATTAGCAATGCGATGAAATGAAATCGGCTTATATACTTGAAAGTATACAAGGGGTATATAGGAAGTTTATAAGAAAATATTTTTTTCTAGAAAAATCACCAAAAATCAGGATCAATTCGGATCGTTTTGCACCCTTCGACAAAGTTGTAGGGAATTAAATTTCCTACAAGAATCTCACACTTGAACAATTTTGGGCGAGACCTGCGCCACCTAGCAGAAATTTACTGAAACGATGTTTTTCCCCGTACATTTTCGTGATTATCCCCATATAAACTTCAACGATAAAAAGCGACCCCTTAGCCTTAAACGATTTGGCTCAAAATTGGCACAGATACTTATTTTTGCATTAGGAATCGAGTCAGAGGGTATCTCTGATGTCGATTTTTTATTGTCACCCTAGTCAATATGTTGCTACTTAATTTTGACGACATTCTAAAATAAAGTTTATTTTTTAAATATTGATCGCCTTGTGTCTCCCAGTCACGAAAAATGCTAGGGAAGCTGATTTTGCCAAAATCTCGACAGTATGGTTCTTAATTTCCTCGAATTTCCAGAAGCTCTTTTAGAATGGTTAGAACCTTGCTAGAATGTCTTGATTTGGTATAAGCTTAGCAGATATCATTTTTGGGCATTTATACATATCCAACAAAAAAATTTCTATATGATTTAAGCTATGCAATTTTGCTGAATACACTTAAATAAAAAAAATCACAGCAATTGAAATGTTTTGGAAGAATGGCTCTGTAGTATTAAATCTTAATATAATTGATGAACTGAAACAACAGCAGTTTCGCCACTCTGCTAAAATTCGTCCCACCAACCTGTTCACCACCAAAAATGTCGCACCTCAAATTAAAAAAAAATCATTTACACTTGTTCGCTAATCAAACAACCCGCTCATATATTCACAACAGACACGTAACATTGTCACCTCCATCACTGCGCTCTACGTCTGGTCACGTCATCAAAAACCGCTTGGCCACGTGCCAGAACGTCCCCGTGTCGTCGGTCTCTCCCATATTGTCCGGTCCAAATCAATCAACAATCAAACTCAGCCGGGATGCTGTGCGTTGATGCCAAATTAACGCTTTGTAAACAGCGATGTGTTGTGGCAAGTTTGATGAGAGGTGTACCCGCTCACAGGTGGGATGGAAAATGCTCAGGAAAATGTTTTGACATTTTTTTTGTGTTGAGGGAACTCACCTTTTGCTCACAGTTTTCGGGCTGCTGCTCTCGGGATTACGATTAGCATCCAGCATCCGAGACGTGCACGATGACGAGGGCGAATTCTGGACGAGCTGCTGGACATTCAAATCACGTATCGCTGGGCAGAACAATGATCTCCATTCATCTTCCGGTTGTTTAAAGTGCTGCGCAAAATTGTTTTTTTTTCTACTTTTTCTCCCAGCTACTTCTAGCCCCTGCCGAGATGAGAGTTTCGCACAGGCATATATATTTGCCAATTCTGCTTTGGCTACAATGGTATCATGTATACAACTCACATCACAAGCAGAAACTCTTCAAAGGCCAGAACGGCGGCGACTCGTTAAGCGATTGATTTTCCTTCCGCTTTTCCTCTTTTTTGCACTTCTCTCCCCCCCCCTGTGACGCTCTTCACGCTTTTCCAACGCTTTTCACGCCACTGATAAAAATAACATCCTCTCGAAAGTGATATTTTAAACGCGCTTCATGTTCGCCTAATGTTTTCCTAATTTTCATTTTCCGTTTTCCACCAGCAGCACCAACAGCAAGGGGCGCTTCAATGCGTCAATTTTCGCCACCAGTGCGGAATGAGAATTTTCCCCCATTCAACTCAGCAAACCCACACACTCACACAGTTATCACAGCCTGTCCGCTGTCCTTTGCAGCGCTCCAGCTGTCCTTACTGATACCGTCGGCCCCGTCGTCGGCGTCGTTCCCGCAGAACCGCATTGCTCAAAGGACATTCTCACTCTGAGGCAATGTGCGCGCTGCTGAGCTGACTACCGAGCAGAGAGTACGTGTGGGGGCTGCACGTTTTCACGGAAGCTCTCAGTGAAAATCACGCTGAGAGAAAGAGAGAGAGAGAGACAGAGCGGGAGAGTGAGATTTTGTTTTGTTTTTTTTTCTTCTTAGTTTGGCATTATCAGTGAGACCACGCGTTTATTTCGAGTGTTAATGTTTGGCTGCCCATAGGGTATTATCGGGTATTGAAAGCATTTAAACTTGAGGATTGAGAAATAATTTTTGTTGTGTATCACTTTGTAGAGTTATTCCATGGACCGTATTTTTTAAAATATTTTTCTATCCCAGATTTATTTCAAGGTAAAACGCTCGGGTTTAAATTTTTACCCTTTTTTTTCTTAGAAATCTTGTAGGCTAGAATTGATCAAATTTGACGATTCCGGATTTGTGGGTTTTTGGTCAACGACTAATAAAAATAAAGACAATGACAAACCTTTGCAACCGGCATCGTTCAATTAGGTCAATTCTAACAAAAGTCACAAAAAATGGTTGAAAATTACTTCCAGAACGATTGAGTGTTAATATAACAAAGTGGTTCTAAATTATCGCTAATCCACATTTTGTTTTTATTTGGGTTGAACTACATTTATGCTTATTTTTATTTATGCTTGGTCCATCACTAGGATAAATTTCAAACATTCTGACTGCGGGAACCTCTGCCCCTGAGTCTTTGAAGTTTGTATGGAATAAATCGTCTATATTTTGGGAAAAGTGACTGTACATTTTTTACCTGTGTAAAGTGTAATAGTTGTCAAATCCTTTCAATTTCTCTTGTAGGATCTTTATTAAATTTGGAGCAAATTTTCTGAAGGCTCTTTATTTGTACCATATGAAATTATTAGTTATAATTTCCATTTTTAAATTTTACTGGTTGGACAACTCGCTCCTCCCGATCAGGGGTAAATAACACAGGAATACCAAATTTCGGTATTACTTGGGCAAATAACAGGAACCAAAACGTGCCCTTAGTTGCCCAGTAATTGATGGTAAAATACAATGAAATCATACCAATGTCTTGTTTGTGGAACGGCACAACAATACCAAACCATGTTATTCCAAGGGTAAAATAATACCTTAACATAAAACCATTGCAATCTCAAAACTAGGTACTGTCATGGTTTTGTTTTTAGGTATTCCCGCGCCCTTGGAAAAACAGATTTTGGTATTCCTGTGGACTTCCACATGCATGTTTATGGTATGATTTCATGGTATTTTACCATCTATTTCTGGGCACACCATTTGCACATTTTGGTCGCTGGTATTTGCACAAGTAATAGGAAAATTTGGTGATGATTCCATGTTGTTTTTAGTGATATTCTTCACCACATCTAATACATTTGTCATTGATGAACGGCTTGTGCTTGAAGTTCTCGAAGCTTCTGAAAAATAACATGATTGAAAAATACGTGTTATAGTATGAAATTGGATTGAAATTCATCAAAATTCAATAATCTGTCCATTGACTCGTTTTTCCAAGTAAATGGTTATTCTGACTTAGAGAAAATTCTCCGATTTTTTTTAAAAAAAGGGCTTAGTAAGTAAACAAAAACATTGAAAATCAGCTTTAACATGTTTGAGTTTCAAGTCATTTTAGCGCAAAACTTATTATCTTGTCAAAATTGATAAAAAATTTCACATGGTTTCAGAGGAATTTGAAAAAAAAAACACTTTAATACCAAAATGTGGTATCCTGACTTAGAAAATTTTCCACAATTTCAAGTTCCAGTTCTTTAGGGGGTATATCAAAAATGTTTAAAATCAAGTTTGAAATTTTTGGTTTTCAATGAAAGCATTCGCTTTGAAAGCATTCGCAAAAGAATACCAAAATGTGGTGTCCGACCATTGACAAATACTGCAATTTTGCAATATCATAACAATACCTTAAATTGGTATGATACCAAATTTTGCTATTGCATACCAGGAATACCAAAATTTGGTATTGATACCAGAGATTTGTAATATTTGTACCAGCCTTAATCTGAGAAAAAATCCTAAGTGTCACCTTATAGGACTTAAATGATGATTCTCGACAATATTGTTCAGAAACACGGTTTAATTTTTTCTCATATTTTTTTTAAATTTTATTACTAAGTTAGAAAGGCCACAAGTATTTTTTTTCAAATTTGATTTAAAAATCCATTTAAAGCATTTCATGCTTCAAGCTTAATTTTAGGATCCTATTTAAAAAACCGAAAATCTTTCAATAACAATATTAACAAACTTTAAGGACAAGCTTTTCGTTTTGAAAGGGGTTAAATTAATAATTGGCTGTAGGCAATTGTTAAGACAATTCTGAAAAATTCTTACTAACAATAATGGCTTCAACTATTTCGTTCTTTCCTCTAACAACAAGTGAATAATCGTTTTATCAATCAAATCTAAATTTTGAAGTTTTGAATTTTTAACTCATACTAAATAAAAAAGGTTATACTGAGTGCAAATTGTTTTACAAGAATTTTACAAAAAAGACTTCTCACATTTGCCTACATTTCTTTTTAGAAAGATTTGTCCTTTTAAAATAAATATTTTTTTAATGATTAATGAAATCGCTCTTATGAAGGTTTAGGTTTCGGGTCTTTTGGAATATAAAACCTTTCTCTAATATTTATGAGGTATTTTTCATTTCCTAGCATACCTATCTAATCGTCTCCCTCCAAAACACAGAAAATTTATGTCATAATTTGAGCTTGAAAACGAACCATACTTGATGGTTTGGTTGATTTCCAGGCTCAAATTATGAAAAAAAAAAACAGTTTTTCGAACGTAATAAATTCTTGTTTCAGTTTCAGAGAAGTGACGTTCGGAGAATTTAAAGTATTCTGAAAAACTAACATTTTTGTTTGGAAAGAATTTTAATTTATTCTAAAGAGAGTAACAGTTTTATTGATTAATATTTTTTAAGGTAGAATTTTCAAATGTTAACATAAGTGCTTGATTTTTTTAATTAGTATTTTAGCTGTTGAATCTTAATCTGTTCACAAATTGGATTCCTGACGTTTTTTTTCTTATTGAATTTAGAGCACAATATTTAATATTTATTTCAAAGATAAATGGGTAGGGTACCACAAATCACCAGCTTCTGCTATAAATAATAATCTCTCTGTTTTTTTTTCCACCACAAACCCCTCTCCTATCTCACACTAAAACATCGACCGGGTAAACAACCGGCGCGATCTTGCTCACTAAATTCCACGGAAGCTGCGAGAGAGACGCTTCACTATCAACAAATGAGTACTTTTTAGTCTCTTACCACCGTCAAACGAATCAGAACCAGACCCTACGCAAGCTGTAGAAACACATGTAAAGCAGATGCGTCTCTCATTGGTCTGATTTGTTTCACTTTTTTTTTGTTCCGGATTCATTGTTCTTTTCTGATTTCTCGATTGCAATCACAACAAAATGCGTGTTCTATTCTAGTTCTAGTTTACGTGAGAGAAATTTGCAGCACAGTCAACTGACCTTGGACTTGTTAATTAGAACGATTGCGATTGTTTTGTTTCCGACGTTCAACTTTAACCTTATTTTGCGCATTTGCGGGGTCAATGTTTGTTCGCAGACTAGTTGGGACTCAGTGTTTCTGTCTACTTTTTAGCATGCTCTTTTTGAGTGGTTCTCTCAAACTTTGGCATGTCGGGATTCTGCGCACAGAGCCACTTATGAGGATAGTCATTTGTTTCGGTGGAACAAATATTAACAATTCTTGAAATATTTTTGTTTAAAAAATTGAACAATTAAAAAAAGTTTTTTTTCAATAACAAATAAATTGCTGTGATATTCAAAAGAATCGATGATTTTTTAAATTTGGGCTTTCAAAAAAATAAAAATAAAAAAAAAACAAAATGAAAAGAAACATTGAAAGAAACTCTCAACAGCTTCTTGAATACTTTCCAAGAAAACGTAAGGATTTTAGCAGCCTTTTCATTGTTAAAACCATTTACATTAAAGCTAGCCACTGCAAGGATAGCCAAGCTGAAACAAGTTGTAGCGGAATATAGAAAGGTTGTCAGGTGCGGTAATTTATGCAACCGATAACAATCTCTTCTTTAGCTAAGGTTACAATGTGGTTGTAGTACTGGTCATTTCACCCAATGATGTCAGAGAGTTTCCAGTACAATATTGATTTCACGCTTCAAACTTCAAAACCACACAGCATCCCCATCGATTCTGAATGTCTCAATTGCTTGAACTAACTAAGTCTGCGCGATAGAACAAGCTGCACCACTCCAAGCAGTTCTCCATATCAGTTGCAACGTTCTATAGAGGTGGATTATGCGCACGATGAACGACGAGGTCGGCCACGCGGAACTCGGGTCCAGTATCGCGGCTAATAGTGGAGAAGTGATTTAGCAAACTGGCCGGCGGCGATCGTTTATATTCCAATCTAATAAACATCAACGAGGCCAGCGAGAAAGTGGCAGTCGCCGCAGGTCAGGTCTCGTTCTGGATGGGATACACTTGGGATTTGTTAGATTTAGCTAGCACTAATAAAGCGAATTAACTTCGAAAATTTAGTGGAAAATTTGCATTTTGTATTCGATATATGAGCAATTCTCTACCAAAACCGGAAATGGATTTTATTTGTATTTTTTGATTTGGCTCAAACTTTTTGGCTATTTTGTGTCATTGGTTCACCCATACAAGTCTCCATACAATTTTGGCTGCTGTCCATACAAAAATGGTATGTAAATATTCAAACAACTGTAACTTTTGAGTGAATTTTTTGATCATATTGGTGTCTTGGGCAAAGTTGTAGGTATTGTTGAGGACTATTTAGAAAACAATAGGTACACGGAAAAAAAAAATTGATTTTTATATCAACTTTTTTATTCACTAAAAGTTAATTTCCCAAAATACTTATTTTTTGATTTTCGAAATTTTTTGATATGTTTCAGGGGACAAAAATCCGCAACTTTTGAGCTATAGAAAAACATGGTCAAAAATCTGCCGCCGAGTTATGAATTTTTGAAAAATATTGATTTTGGTAAAAAATCGAAGTTTCGTGCAAAAACAAGTTTGACATTATTTTTAATGCAAAATTGAATTTCCAATCGAAAACTACTTTACAGATTTTTTGATAAAAGGCTCTGTTTTCAAGATATAGCCACCGAAAGTTTGATTTTGGCGAAATGTTTGCAGTTTTTCGAATTTTTAAAAATAGTGACCATGAGTGACCGCTTCTAAAAATATTTTTTTGAAAAGTTCAGAAAATTTGCTATAAAATTGTTTAAGAGACATTGAAGATTGGACCTCGGGTTGCTGAGATAGAGCCACTTTAAGAAAAAGAAACACGAAATTTGTAATCAAGACTAGCATTTTAAATGGACGTAATATTCAATGTTTAGTCCTTTTAAAATTTTAGTCTTGATTTGAACATTTTCAATGTATTTTCACGAATGTTTCATGTTTTAACATTGAAAATCGGCCCATTAGTTGCTGAGATATTGTCATTAGAAAATTGTGGGTTGTTTTGGTGAGATTTAGAAAACTTCAATTTTCGTGTTTCTTTTTCTTAAAGCGGCTCTATCTCAGCAACCCGAGGTCCAATCTTCAATGTCTCTTAGACAATTGTATAGTAAATTTTCTGAACTTAAAAAAAAAATTCAGAGATTGTCACTGTTTTTAAAAATTGAAAAACTGCAAATATTTTGCTAAAATCAAACTTTTGGTGGATATATCTTGAAAACGGAGCCCTTTATCAAACAAATCTGTGAAGTAGTTTTCAATTGCAAATTAAATTTCGCATTAAACAATAATGTCAAACTTGTTTTTGCATGAAACTTCGATTTTTTTTTCCAAAAATCACTATTTTTTTTCAAAAATTCATAACCCGGTGCCAGATTTTTTGACCATTTTTCTCTATGACTCAAAAGTTGCAGATTTTTGTCCCCTAAAACATATCAAAAAATCTCGAAAATCAAAAAAAATACGTATTTTGGGAAATTGACTTTTAGTTTTAAAAAAGTTGATTAAAAAATCTGCAAAAACAATTTCCGTGTACCTATTTTTTCCCAAAAGTCCTCAACAATACCTACAACTTTGCCGAAGACATCAAATTGATCAGAAAATTCAGTCAAAAGTTACAGCTGTTTGAATATTTACATACCATTTTTGTATGGACAGCAGCCAAAATTGTATGGAGACTTGTATGGGTGAACCAATGGCGCAATTCGTAAAATAAAAATATGTTTGCCTTAAGATCATCTAATTTTTTGTCTGGGGTACAACCCCTTCCATTTTTGAACAGGCGAAAAAAGAGGGGTTTTTCAATAATTTTCAGCCTGAAACGGTGATGCGATAGAAATTTGGTGTCAAAGGGACTTTGATGTAAAATTAGACGCCCGATTTGAGGGCGTACTCAGAATTCCGAAAAAAACGTATTTTCCATCGAAAAAAACATTAAAAAAATTTTAAAGCTCTGCCATTTTCCGCTACACGACCGTAAAAAAAATTTGGAACATGTCATTTTAGGGAAAATTTAATGTACTTGTTTATTATCTACATTGAGTCAGAAGAGTCATTTTTTTATTTAGAACAAAATTTTTCATTTTAAAATTTCGTGTTTTTTCTAACTTTGAAGGGTTATTTTTTAGAGTGTTATAATGTTCTACAAAGTTGTAGACAATTACAACAATATTGATATATAAACATAAGGGGTTTGCTTATAAACATCACGACGAAACAAAGAGAAACGCATAAAGTATTTTTTTCAAAACGTTTTTTTCGTAAAATCGCGACAACTCGTAATATTTATAAGCAAATCCCTTATGTTTACATATCAAATTTTTTGTAATTGTCTGCTCTACAACTATTACAGAACACTATTACACTCTAAAAAATAACCCTGCAAAGTTAGAAAAAAACACGAAAATTTAAAATGGAAAATTTTGTTCTAAATGAAAAAAATTACCCTTCTGGGTCAATGTAGATTCGAAAAGTACATTAAATTTCCCATAAAATGACATGTTCAAAAAATATTTAACGGAAGTGGACGGAAAATGGAAGAATTTTTCAAAACTTTTTCAGTGTTTTTTCGATGAAAAATACGCTTTTTTCGTAATTCTGAGTACGCCATCAAATCGGGCGTCTAATTTTACATGAAACTTCCTTTAACACCATATTTCTATATCATCACCGTTTCAGGCTGCAAATTATTGAAAAACACCTCTTTTTCGCATGTTAAAAAATGAAAGGGGCCGTATCGCCCCTCCGTCACGAGATATCAGCAAACGGACAACGGATTCGTGATCAGGGACAAAAGTTACCCCTAAGAACACGCAAATTTTCCCGATTTCGTGTGAGTTGGTAGAGAATTACCCTTTAAAAGATTTTAAGATATACAAAAGCGTATTTGATTTTTGAGTGAAAAACTTACAGAAACAAACAATTATAGTGAATGGTTTATCAGAGGAATGGGCCATCCTGGTAAAAGAATTTATGGGGAATGGCATTGTGGGAAATTGTATATTCTGGGGAAAAAACTAGTACTGCACAAAAAATGAACTTATTGGAAAATGTGATATTCTTATAAAAAAAAGAAAATGATTTTTTGACTTTTCTATTTTATTAATTGAATTAAAATTGATTCTACGAACTAGATGTGCTTAAAAATATGAAAGAGAAGCCAAAAGCATTATAATTTATACATTGTTTCCAGTTTGTGCTCAATGCTTGCGACAAAAATAACATATTGCTTGTTTGTTGGGTTAGTCACTGTTTTTTTTTAAACGGGAAGTTTATTCTCGAAACAAAATCATTGAAACGCGTTATTCAGAGAGTGCGGCACCCACTTGGTGGTGCACTCAGTGAACAAGGATTTCAATAATTTCTCTGTTTGTTTTTTCTCCTCCTTTTTTTTCTTAGAAACTTTGCACATGCAAGCATTTTTTCCTTAGCACGCCACCGCGCTACAACACGGAAAAGGTGTTTCTTAACTTGAACTTCGCTGAAGTGCCCCGTGGCCTTCCGGAGGGGTGAGGGGAACGGAGGCTCGTGTTCCGTTTAGCGTGTCTTAAATAAATAAATTTTAATTTACCACTCTGCTCCCGCTTTCTTCACGGTGCGGTGGCCCTGATGATGACGACCACGACGGACACTGTCAGCTGGGTTTTTCCTCCACGCGAGTGTTTATCGATTCGTATCCTTGTTCTTAACCTCGACATTCTTATCCTGGCTGGTGGTCGCACCTTCTGTGTACTACTGCTAAATTATTCCTGCAAACACATGTTGGGTTTATTGTGTAACGGTTCGTACTTGAGGTCTTCTAATCGGATTTTAACACTAAGTGTGATTTATTTAAAAAAAATGTGGGGATTGTTTAAATTTTATAGATATAAATGATTAGTATTTGAATTCGTAGAATGATCTGGGATCCTTTATACAAAATTACGAATTACGTGAAAATTGCTTATGTGTTAAAAAAAAATCATGGTTGAATTGTCTTGAGAAGGATAATAGGACTCTCTACTCATATGCATGATTTATATCCAGACAATAAATAAATGTATTCCAGTTAAAATGCTCAACAATGGACCATATCTCATTCCGGAGAGAATGCCTGAATGGGTCCATTCCCGGTTTTCTTCGTTTGCCGCATCTCCATCTCATACTCTATTTAACGCCATTGTCGCATCATAAAATAGTCTCGCAGAAGAAGAAAAAAGCTCTCTAATAGCCGTTTATATATATGTAAGATGAGCGCTTAAACGAATTTTTAAAAATGCTTCCTAACTGTCTGAAAAGAATCGATAACTCACGGCAGACGGAGCAGCCTGGTTCCAGGATTAACGTCACTTCCGTCACCGCACCCAGGAGCCATCCGTCCCGAGCACAAAATTGATAGGCTGGTTGGCGTCGAGCGGCAGGCGTACGTGCCCCGGTTACAACGCAACGGGCAGAAATTCCGGCTCCGGCTGTTGGGCGTCGACAGCAGCTTCACGAAAAAGTTCGGCACCGACCGGGAACCGCACAGATGGGGCGGCTCGTCACTTCCGTCCCGGCAGGACACGATCGCGTTGCAGTACTCGTACTCCGGCAGGCACTCGCCACTCCGGCACATGAACGTGTGCTCCGGACACTTGCGGCTTTTCCGGAAATCGCACCCGACCTCGTCCTCGCCCTGGGGGCACTGCGGTTTGCCGTCGCAGATTCCGGCCCGCGAGATGCAGCGGCCACTCTGCTCGCACCGGAACGACAGCGCCGGACAGTTGGTGATGTTGGCTTTGAGCGAAAAGTTGCACTCCTCGTCGGAGGCGTCGCTGCAGTCGGGGCGGCCGTCGCACACGAAGAACCAGCTGATGCAGATTCCGCTCGAGCGGCACTGGAATGGGATGAATCAGCATCAAATATACGATTAATTTGCTTCATTTTCATATCATATGAAATCATTCAAGGAAACCAAGCGCTTCCATTTCATCCTCCTTTCTTAAAAATAATCCATGGAGGCGCTTGGTTTCTAAAAATGTTTTTGCATATTTCATTAAGGCCGTTGCCAATATTTTTAAAAGTTTATGTGCTTTTTGTGTTTATGTGCATTATGTGCTTTTCCTGAGCCAGAAATGAGCTAAATATGTTTATACCGATTGATTATAATGAATTATCTCGTCCCGTTTATATTAATTTTCTGAGTATGATAGAAAAGTGTACTTATTTAATCAGTAAAAACATTATAAGAGCAATTCCAGCTCAAATCGGTCCGATTTCAATGAAACTTTGTAGACATGTTATTCTAGGCCTATATATAAGCCATTTTTGTGTATATGGAGCTAGTTAAACTCGTGAATCACATTTGAGAAGGGCATAAGTTATTTAACTTTTTTTGTATTTTGTTTTTTTTTCGTTCGTTTTTTGAGGAAATGGGAAATGTTACAAAAAGAAAAAGGAAAATGCAAGATGGTATGTCTCTCCTAAAATAATACAAAAATACTTTACTAGAACTATAAACAACGGAATTTGGGAAATAAAATGACAAGCTCAAAAGAAGATTATTGAATTTAGGTTTTCAAAGGCTAATGACCACATCGAGAATCTTTTCAACCCGTTGCATTCATGCAAACTAAATTAAACAAAACTTTTGACTAAATTAAAATCAAGACTAGAGCAATATTGAAGCAAAAACCCAAACATATAGCAATTCACAAATTAAAAAGAAATATTACATTTTAAATATCAATAAAAACAAATGTCTAGACTGATACTAATTTAAAAGTTAAACTGCTATAAGAGGAATGTAAATAGAAAATTAAGTGTTTTTTGAACTGAGGATGTATCCAAAACAAAGGCTCTTGATACCAATGAAAAAAAAACTCTTTCAAAATGAGATTGTTAAATATTCATCTGGTCTATTCTGTTTAAAAAAGAAAAATAAAGACAATCCAACAACAATGGTATAATTATCATCCAGCCCGGTGTGATAAACTGAATGAAATAATTACTGATGTTGTATTCGGTCTAATGTAACAGAATCTGTAAAACAGCTACAAATAATCATAGTTGTGCTATCTTGAAGCCCGTCTGAACAAATTAATATGTGTGTGGCGAAATATAATATAACAATCTAAAAATTCAAATAAAAAATTTCATGTCACTTTTGAAAAACAGACGTGATTTTGAATTGTTGTCTAAAAAAATATAAAAGGCTTATCTAACACTCCCTACAATTATTTTCGCCAAAAATTCACAGGTTGTCAGAAACAAATCAATTTGTTTTTTTTTTTTGAAAATGGTAGAAAATTCATCATAGGCTTAATTTTTCAACATTGAAAATCGAACCAATAATTTCCGAGATATCGCAAGTTGAAAAATGAGGGCGAGACAAACTTATTTTTCTCAAAATTTCAACTTTGGGAGGCTGTATCTCATTAACCAGTAGTTAGATCATCATAGTTTTATATTTTACAAATATGAATTTTTTTCCAAATATATTGCCAAAATCATTAAAAAGTCATTGCAGATTTGATTTGCATCAAAAAGTTATCTTTGAAACTCAGTTTGACATTATTTCAGATTTTGCCATAAATCATTTTTTCCACAAAAATATTTTCCAGATGTTGCACCATACCCAAGCACAAAAAGACGCTTTATTAGACCCCTTGAAGGTATCTAATAATTTAAAAAAATAAATATACTTATTTTGGAAAATAAACTTTTAGTGATAAAAAGTCAAATAAAAAAGTGTACATATTTTTTCTGAAAGTTTGTTAAAACCTAAACATTTTCGAAATATACCAAATCTTCTCAAGATACAGATTTTCTCATAATGACATGCAAATTTTTTATAACCAGCTCTCAAAATTGTGTTGATCCTTGTATTGAAAAACTAATGATTTAAAATGCATTCTTTTGACATAGGGAATGCATAGACAAAGTTTCATCTAATGTATAATAAAAAAATCTTCAAAAAATGCGAAATTTCAGACAATTTGAAAATTACGATTGTATGAAAACAAAAAAAAAAATTGCGAAGAAAGTCATTTACATATTTAAATACAGAGCGGATTCGTTATTCGATTGGAACATCCTTAGAATTAGCGAATCCGCATTCGATAATTGGAACGATTGACACCTCGTCTGTAGTGTGCTATCTTGTGACAACGACCATTTAGTACTATTCGAAAAAATCGATTTTTAAAGTTTGATGGTAAATATTTTCAAAACTATGAATGATAGAGCCAAACTTTTTAAAGGAATCGGTTCGTATACTATCGCTTAACAAACGCTCCAAGTTTCAACTTATTTGGTTACACCAGTCAAAAGATACAGTAAATTATGTAAACAAAAATCTGAAAAGCACGTGTCACAAGTGTATTTTGAAAGTAAAATTGTACTACGTGTCACAAGTGTGCACAGAATTCCCAAACAAACTAAAATAGGCTTAAATCAATAGATTAACCGACTTAATCAGTATATTTTCAAAAACAAAAGGTTGCATTGCCTTTAGAAAGTGTGTATCAACATAAATTTGTGGAAAACAAGACACACTTTCCAACAACATGTATGACGTGTCACAAGTGTGCACGATCATTTTGATGATAAATTGGTCTATGTCACAAGTGTGTATTGCAATATCCGGGAAACGGAAGCGAGTTTCCAAAATCGGGTTAACTCTTTCAAGCCTGATGGGTCATATATGACCCAAAAATGAAAATTTTCAAAACTAGCCTATAATTTTCGTATGGTCTTAAGAATCATTTTCCCATCATCAGATAAAAAAATATTTTTTGAAAATTCAGGCTCGAAAGGGTTAAAGCATCTTGTAGTGTTTGTTAAGTATAGCAAAACGTCATCATTAGCTCATTTTCGACCAAAATGGTCTATGTCACAAGATAGCACACAGCTGGCGACCTGTCAAAAACACAAAACCACGTGCTCGGAAATCGAACAAAGGGGTTGAAATGTATGTAAACATAAGTTTGACAACTCAGTTTTGACGTTTGAGTGCTTTTTATTTCAAATACGTTCGAATTTGCGAGCATTTAAATTTGCGAAATACGAAATAACGAATCTGCTATGTAATTTGATAATTTATCATGCAAACAAAAACAAAAATCGTTTATCATGTAAGCATGGATATCTCTAACCATTTTCAACTCTGAAATATAATTGGTGTCTAATAAAATTTTGTTTCAATGAAATCGGACCACCATCAACCTCCCTCCACAATTCGCCAACATTAAACAAAAATCCGCCGCCAATCGACGACCACAAACCTGAAACGTTCCCGGCGAGCAACCGGTGTTGGCAGCGTTGCAGATTCCGTCCGGCGACACCTGCGAATGGGCACAGTCGCACCGGCCGAGCTCGTTGCAGTAGGTGTACGGATCGGCCAGTTGGCACTGGCGGTTGTTGACGCACGCCAATCCGAGCGAAATTGGCCCGTCGCCAAGATCAACACGTGTTCGAATACCTGTGGGAGGGGAGGGAAACGAAACGAAACGAAACATTAAGCCAATTCAATTTCATTGATTTAATTTTGTTTTACCCTGATGTTTTACTCTGATGCTGCTATCTGTGCTTGAAATGGGCGAAGCAGTGGTAGTACTAGTGGTGGTTGTGGTACTAGATGATGTCGTACTAGATGTGGTGGTGGTTAGCGCTTCGGTTTCCGACTCGGCAATAAGTGTAGCGACAGTCGTGGAAACTGGGGCTTCCGGTTCCATCAACGTGGTCCGGCTGGCCAATCGAACCATGGTCGGCGTGGTATGCTCGGGGGATTCGTCTTCGATTTCGTTCTCCTTTTCTATCCTCTCGGTAGTTTCTTGCGTATCGTCGGCGCTGGACTCCTCATCTTCTACTTCTTGTGCGGTGACGACATCCTCACGACGGTTGATGTCGTTGAACTCCGTGGTTAATTCTCCCTCGGAACTATCGTTGGTAGCTTCGTACGATTCTAGGTTGCTGTCACTCTTCGGGGTAGTTTCGTCTTCTCCCTCAATCAGGTTCGAGTGGTTCTCGTCGGAAATGTGGTTGTGCTTCTCGATGAGTTCAACCTGATTAACGGGATGAACGGAATGGAGTTTCAGGGGTTCGTCGATTTCTTCCCCGCCGTGACTTCCGCTATCGTACTCGTAGCTCTCTTCCGTTGGCCTAGCGGTAGCCGCTTCCGACGAGTACTGATCATAGTCGGTACTGTCGTGTTGATGACTGCTCCCGGTAGTCTCAACCGTATCATGCTCCTGACCTTCCTGGAAGTTGTTCTCGACATCCTGTTCGAAAGCTGTATATTTTTCGGTGTTTTCGTACTGCTCCACGTGAGCAGTACTCTTGGAATCGTCATACGAATCATTCTTCTCCTCGCTCGTTCCGTACTCTTCGTCGTAGCTTGCGCTGGAGGTCGTACTATCCTCTCCGACCGGTTCCTTCTCCACCTGGACCTGCTCCTCAACCTGCTGTTCCTTCTCATCGTCACCCTTTTTCACCACCAAATTCTCCACCACAATCGAATCGTCCTCGGTGGTGGTCGAAACCTGCTCCACTTCCGGTTTCTGCTGCTGAGGCTTCGCAAACCCGGGCAGCTCCTGCTCCAGCGTCGTGGTCGATTCCTTCACGCACGTCGGGCCAACCTGGCGCGCCGGCGACGTGCACTGGCACCGTCCGAACAGGTTCGGAATTAGAAAGTCGCAGTGACTTTCCCGGTCCCACATGCGGCAGTGCGCGTGGCTGTAGCACACCGTTCCCGGCTGGGCGGCTGGAAGTGAGAAGAGGAACACAAAATTATCAATTTGGCCGCAAAAGTTTGGCCGATTATGGGGGTTTGGGATCAATGGTCGCGCGCGTGTCACTATTCATATGCATGCAAGTGGTTATCAATTTATGGGACTGTGGCGGCCCCGTTTCCGGTTTGGCGAAACGCACACGTGCTGTCGCCGAGATTGATTTTTCGGGAACCCTGCCATCATTAGCGGGGTGAAAGGCGGGAAGGGGTCTCGAAATTGAAATTTGCTCAAGACTGGGCTATTCTGAGATGTGCTCTCGTTGTTGGGGGGAGTCCCCGAAACGGGACTTTTTTCGTATCACCCAGGAAGTGCACCCACGCAAAATTCTTTTTAAACTAAATAAAATCATCTAGTAGTGTAATTTGAGTTCTAAAAAAGTTTTTTTTTCTTGAGCCATCTTCGTGAAAACATTCATTATTTAAATGAAATTGATTGTTTATTCAATTTATTTTGCGTTGGAATGTTGTTGTATTTTAGATGCTGTAAAAAGTTACAAACTCATGTAATCTAGTTTGCTTAAGGCGCAAACAACAGAATAATCGCTTTGTTTAGCACAAAAAGAAGGATTTTTGGAAAGGAAAAAATCGTTGCCGGATCTTTTCCGGAAAATACCTGAAAGCAACGTTATTTTAGACTACTTTAAGTTTGATTGGTGTGGTCAGCAGTGCAGTTGGTGGAGCTAAGATTGCCCATAATATGGGAAAATGCTTCAAAACTTTGCTTTACAAGCTGAATATTGTTCCTTGAGGTTTTTCAGACCTCTGAGTCAAATATGACCAACGACCATACTCGAGGATCAAGTAGGGGAAATTCTCGTATGTTTGGTAGGTTAAGCACTCGCTCCTAACTCCATCCAATTTGCGGATTTTCACTATTTAAACAACTAATTTGGCAAAACTTTTGATAGAAAATTGTTTGCTCACTTCTTATTGAGCTATTTATCACTCGATTTCAGTTGAAAACGCTTTTAATTATATTTAATTGAATGCCAAAGTTCTGACCTGCCAACATTAATGGCACGCTGGAATTAGATACTGTTCCCCTATGCATGGAAAAAAGTGAGAAAATGTACAGGGATTTTTTTTAGATTTTTAAAATTTTCATTTTAAAGTAAATTTTCAATGCTTTGCGATAAAAAAAAGTTAGCCCTTCAATTACCCTCAATATTACCTTTTTACACTTTTTGTTTTAAAATGTAGTTTTGACCAATTTTCCATTTTCCCATCATGTTCCCCGGACCTTTTTTTCATAAAAACCGCTGAAAAACTCAAAGTAAAGTTAATCATTGGCGAGAAACAGCTTTTTTACTGAGAAAAGTTTGGTTGTGTGAAACAAAGAAAAATTACATGTAATAAATTAAAATGCTCCAAAAACTGTGACCGTAAACCTTCGGACGAATGATTAACTCGACATTTGTATGGATTTTGCCCAAAATTTCCCGAAGCTTTGTACACCGAGCTCGAAAACTAGCCAAATCAGCACAATTTCTTGCTATAACTCATCAGATATAGCTCCTACCACATTGGTGTCTTCTACAAAGTTGTTTATTTTGATATTACTGACAACTCGTTGTAATCGTCTAAAATCAACATTTAACATAGTTTCTGACAAAAAAACTGTTTTTTGGTGGGGGTTTGTAAAAAAGGTCTCAAAACTGGTATTCAACGCAAAGGTAGAGCTTTTGCGTCTTCGACAAAGTTTTTGAAAATTTTGTTTTGCCCTGTAACTTTGCCAAAGACCGAGGGGTGCGTCACTTCCGCGCTAGCCGAGCGATAAAGCTTCCTTTTCAAACCTTTGCAGCGTTCACTTTCACCTTTCCGCTTTAACTTGCTTTTTGGCTTACGTTTTTATGCGTTCACACATCAGACTGCTCGAATTTTTTGACAGCGAGAACTGTCACGAGCGAATGACAGTTCTCGTTGTCAAATCATTCGAGCAGTTTGTTTTGATAGTCGACCGGTTGAAGAATTCCGACTGGCTGCTGTAATCGTTGATGGACCATATTTGAGCCCAGAAATGGAACCGGTTTCACCGTTCCGTACTATCCACCTGCACTTGCACCTCCGGTCCAGAATCGTCTTGATCCGGACAGCATGCCCTATTCGATCCAGGAAATAAGCAAGAATCAGCGGTCGTACGGTGGAGGGTCTGCGAGGAACGCGGCCGGACTAGTGCGCCTTTGGTCACCACCAAGTTTATCACCCAGGACCAGAACCAGGGATCCTCTGGACAGTGTTTCATGCGTTCGTCGATGTCCCACTTCCCGGTCAACACGGACATGATAAAGCAGAGTACCGTTCTGTTCGAGTTGATCGTTTCACCATTTGTCCGTGCCGCCGAGAAGGAACTGGTCCATCCGATCTTCCGATTGGCGAGTTGGGACCGATTCGATGCACGGCCTACATGTGTCCGTGAATCCAGTTCATCGACGGCGGACGTTGTTCCAGTGCCCGGAACCTACGACTTTGTGATCACCAAGGACTACTGCCAGAATAACACCCCGCCGTGATTGACGTGTCGTACAATAAGGTCAAGTCCGGGCTGGTTCATTTGCTGTGCGCGGAGTTCAAGAACCACATTCGTCACTTGACCGTGGATGAGGGACAGGAGCGTGCCTCGATTAAGGTCCATGAAGCTTCATCACTTACAGCCCCAGATGGTGGTCGTCGGAGATGTCCAGGTAAAGGTTAACTTCTAAAAGCTTACACAGAACCTAACCTTCTCCTCCGACAGGAAATGTTCATGCCCTGCTGTTCACATCCTGCTCGGGCCAGTGCCAGCTGGGCGTGCTTAATCTGAGCCTGAAGACGTGCAACCAGTTGGCGGATCTTTCCGCAGTTGGGACCTGGATACTACCAATCTGTTCTTCACCAAGCAGGGCCTGTTCAAGCTGCAGGATAACAAGCCGTAGGCAATCAAGGACAGCCTGATCGTGAGGGCGGCCCAGATTCTGGCCTGCTACCGGAAGAACTGGGCATCGTCTACGTCAGCCGACCAGCTCGTCTTGCCGAATTGCGTGAAATTGCTACCGCTGTACATTTAGTGTCTGCTGAGAACGACGTCTTTTCGAGGGGAATAAGGACCCCACTCTGCACGACCGATCTTACGTGATCTACTTTGTGCAGCGCAGGTGCTGACATTGGTTCCGGACTTTTACCCGTGGTTGACGCCGGTGCACGACGTCAACGTTGACGTCTCAAATGTACCCGCGGCTATCCGGTGCACGGCAGATAAGATGATGGAGTTGGTACTTACATTTTGGGTAAGAATTGAGCTCTGAGTTGTACAACAGAGTTTCACGCAACTAATCACCATCAACTTCTAGCAGAAAACGGTATTCACATGTTTATGTGGCTCGTCATGGGCCTGTGGAGGAAGCGTCTGCATCGAGCTGCCCGACGTAATGGCTGCTTACGGAGTATACGGAAGCTGCGGTTCGATTTTTGTCTTCAAAATTATATTTTATTTATTTTAAAGCGGCTTTACATTTTATGTCAATAAAGTATCTAAAACTCGTCCAGTAGTCGTCCCTTCTCCCTCTCCTTCTGTCACCGGATCATCTCGATTCAAGTCGGATACAATCCACGCTTTTAGCCAACTTTCAACTTCACCGCCAATTCGACGGTCCGGATGTTCTGTTTAATTGTAATAAAAACACTAATTGAATTTTGCTTTATACAACTCGACTAGCAACTCGATTTATTCCAGATTGTTTTTTTTTTTAATTTACTGAACCTGCCACGGCGTCCTTTATAATCCGCTCTTTGCAATCCTGCGGTGGAATTCCACACAGCTGGCGTTGAATCTCCAAATCGTGGTCCAAATTGAAGATGACATCGTGCACCGACACCACCAGGTGCCAAGTTCCGCTTCCTCCTTAACCACGACTTTCTGCTTCCGTACTGCGGCCTGCGGCTTACTTTTCGAGCATGAGAGACGACGCCTGGAATCCGGACCGACACCCGACAAATACGGACACGGTTGGGTCGCACTGGGCGTACGTTTCACCGGTGAGCCGCACTAAAATAACAATGCCGGCAAGTCCACTTCCTCCACGTTGATCCTTCGGGGTCCTCGCGACCGGTGCTTCATTGCCTTCGTGAATATTGCGTTCACTCCCGTGCACTTGCGCAACTTGTCAATTGCTTGGCAAACGTTTCACGATTGGCTGGGAGACGGTCACAATCAGGGCAAAAGCAGGAGATAGTTACTGTAATTAACCCAGTCTAGGCTTAACTACAGCCAAGCGCCTCGATTATGAGCCTAAAAAAATAAAAATCACAATTAAAATCTGTTAATCGCACTACTAAAAAAATATTGCCAGAAAACTTTCCTCCTCCTGCTTGAAAAAACAAAAACAAATACCGAGTTGCCAAACAAAACAAAAAACTGCTCGACGGCAAGGTTGCAAGATAGATTTTCCTGGTTCAAAAGTCGAGCAGGAGCTGGTCGCTTTAACTCGCTTTAACGCGCGTTAACTTGCGATAACTTGCTTTAAAGTGGCGTTATGTGAAAACTCGGCACGATGAGTAGCGTTGATGCTTTTCGAGCTCGTTTTTGAGCGTTTTAGTGTGTTATCGCGGAGTGACGTCCCCCTCGCCAAAGACGCCAAAGCTCTATCTCTTAACTGTAAAAAAGTTAGAAATTCCATAGCCTGCTGTGATGAGTTTTTTGAAAACAAAATTCAAAAAAGTAGGCCATGACAATGCTAAACAAAGTTTTAGAACATGTTTTTCAATTTCAATTCGGTTTTATTGGTGAATAATCAAGATACAATGAGTTATTTTTAAGTGCATAACAGAGTTTTGGAGTTCCTTTCAGCTGTGTGTTGCATCATAATCCTTTTTGGAACAATTATTTCTTTAACTAAGGCACTAGCACGAGTAAGAACAAAATAAAAAAAAAACTTACAGAAATTGCAAAAGAAAGGGGATAGAGGAAGAGAAAGCTTATATCACAGAAAGACAGATCACAGAATATTTATCTTTTGTAGATGTGTTTGATCATCAGTTCCCCAAGGGCCAGGAATTTTTCCACCTCGTTCCGGCAGCTCCGAAACCGCGTCATCATCTCCCCCGCGAGAGCAAAGAACTCCGGCAGGATGAAGAGATCTTCCCCGGTAACTTCTTGCTGGGCCGTACTGCCGCACCGGCAGCGACCACGCTGGCGAACGAACGCCCCCAACCAGGAGGGAACGCTGAGTTTTCCGCTGGAACCGTAAGCTGTTTACCCAAAAACCGTCCAACGTCTTAGTCCGCCGCAGGTCTTGGATCTTGACGGTGCCGCGGTCGAAGTACAACAGGTACAGTGTGTGAGTACCTGTTACCGTTGTCTTGCGCGAGAGCACTTTTATCTCCCGCGGTTTTATTCCGGCGTCCGAAAGGTCAGGTCGGAAACTGGACGGTCTTGGTAACAATGTAAGACGACCTTAACAAGTGGCTTCTCGGGGTTGAATGTGTAAAAGTTGAACTTGCTATGCTTCAATTCTTCAAACACCAGGTCGAAATTCTTTTTATTCAGTGTGATCACTTGCACTGCCGACATACCAATTTTCAGACAATATCCGAGGCCTTCCAGCAACTCGTCAATATCGTCCACCAACGTGTCCAAAACAAAAATTGGAGGTGGCCTACGTTCCTTTGGAGAATTGTTCGTTTTTGGCGTCGGCACTTTTTTCCGTGCACGACCATCGTCGTCGTCGTCGTCGTCGTCGGTAGTGCTGCTACCGTCGGTGTTGTTGTTGTTTTCTTCGTCGTCGCTCAGCATCTGGATCTCGTTCCTGATGGGAATGTTGGCGGATGTTGACGTGTTGGTCGTGGCACCGGAAGTACCTGAACGGGTTCGCACTGGTGATCTCGGAACATATCCGGGATGTAGTAACTTTTTGTCGATGCCTTCTGCGCTCACGCTCCCCTGCGCGATGGCGGTCGACACGGCGTTGGTTTGTTTACCTTTTTGCACGCGGCCGGTAGACGAACTTCGAGGGTTTTTCGAGGCCGCACTCGAACTGCCACGGCCACGGCCGGCCTTTGGCATGCTGCAGGAGCAAACTGGCGGTTAATCACGGTAAATTACGGCGAAAAAAATCGAAAAAACGATGGAGCACTGAGCACTTGACTGCTGCTTGCTCTCGTGCTTACACGGAGGTGAGTTTTAATTTCTTTTTAGCAATTTAAATGGTTTGTACAAAATTGTAGACAGTTCTGATACTATGAATTGGCAATCATTCTCAAACAATTTTCAAGGGTTGAAGATTTCAAAAATGATGATAAAGTGAACTTTTTTTCAACAAGGAATTTGTAATTCTTTTGAATTTAGTTGGACATCCCAATAAAGAAAAAAAAAAATAAAAAATACCATTTATCATGCATTTTTTTTTAAATAAATTATCACGTCAATCTATACTTTTTTTTAAGATCGGAGTCAGACAGTTCCATCTCGATACTTGTTTCGTTCTTTCAGCAAAAGTAATGATTACAGTTTGACATTTAAATAAGTTCACATGTGGTGTTTTTTTAACCAGTCTGCAAACAATCGCTGTTGAGGTTGGAAGTGAGCTTTGAAATGATGCTTGAAATTTCTTGCATTCTATTTTTGGTTGGAAGCCTTTTGGCTGAAACTGTTCCAGCAAACGGTACCAATGGATTTGGTTACGAACTACTGTTGGCTAAGTTGGATTACATGGAGTACAAGTTGGTATCACATTCCTTAAACAGTGATTCTGTAAGAAATAACACTTTTTTAGATTTTTAGAACTCCAAGTGGAGGTGAAGGAACAAGGTGAACAGTTGCTATCCAATCAAGAGAAGAACAAGCAAGATTTGTGGGAACAATCAAGGTAAAATCGATTTCAAAACTTTTACTCACTAAATAACATAATTATACGACCTTTTTTAGACAAATCCTAGAGCAGCAGAAATTCTTCGCGAGCCACGAAGCCTTCAAGCAGACAATCTTTGAGCTGCGACCCCGGAAGCATCCCTCAAACAACAGTTTGATGACAGAGAGGATATCCACAGTGGTTCCGACTAAGATAACTTCCTGTAAGGACGAGCAGTCTAAGCGATCTGGTCGGTACAGGATGGACGTTCCTGGGGTTGATCCCTTTGATGTGTACTGCGAGCAGCAGTTTTACGGAGGAGGATGGATTGTGATTCAGAATCGATTCAATGGATCGGTGGATTTCTATAGGGATTGGAAGGATTATAAGAATGGATTCGGTAGTGTTGATGGTGAATTTTGGTTGGGTTTGGAGCAAATTCATGCGGTATGGCGACGGTTAGAATAGGTTCATAGAATTTAAATTACTTTGGTTTTTGGATTATTGCAGTTGACCAAATCTCAACCACGTGAACTGTTGGTGCATCTTGAAGACTTTTCCGGAAACGTGAAATACGCCTGGTACAGCTCATTTGCCATTGGAAGTGAGGTTGAAAAGTACATTTTCAAGATGTTGGATGGTCACAGTGGCACCTTAGGTGATTCTTTGAGTCATCACAAAGGCTCGAAGTTCAGTACTAAGGACTCGGATAATGATTCTCATAGCTCAGGTAATTGTGCAAATGGTCATTTTGGAGGCTGGTGGTATGTGGCGTGTCATGCCAGTAATTTGAATGGAAAGTACAAAAACGAAATTAATTCCATTACGATGTGCTGGCAATCCTTCCAAAGTAATTACCAAGGTTTGAAAGTTTCCAAAATGATGATAAAGTGATAAAGTGCTACGAATAAAGCGATGAAATAAAAAGTAATACCTTACTATATTTTTTCAAAAAGGACATCTTTATTTTTTTTTTAAATTATTGAATAATAAATATCATTTTTAATATTCCCTAAAACCAGTTTTTGCTGCTGTCTTAATCTAATCGAAATTTAACTATTTTTTTTTGCATTGTTATCAAGTTATCCCCTCTTTAAATAATTTTTAAAAATGAGTTAAATTTTAGAAATATTTGCTAATGAAAACGAATTTTATTTTACTTGGCTCTCAATTTTATAAACACCGATACTTGTTTCTCATAAGCAAAAGTAATGTGCTTTGCATTTAAAGAACTTCAACAGTGGTTCTTTTCCAGTCTGAGATTCAACTTGGGTGACGTTAGAAGTGTGTCTAGGCTTTGAAATCATGCTTCACAGTTTTATTATTACAATTTTTGTTGGAAGCATTTTTGCTGGAACTGTTCCAACAAATGGTACCAATGGATTTGGTTATGAATTACTGTTGGCAAAGTTGGATTACATGGAGTATAAGTTGGTATCACATTTCTTCAACAGTGATTCTGTATGAAATAACACATTTATAGATTTTTAGAACTCCAAGTGGAAGTAAAGGAACAGGGTGAACAGTTGCTATCCAATCAAGAGAAGAACAAGCAAGATTTGTGGGAGCAATCAAGGTATAATCGATTTGAATGCATTTACTCACTAATTCATATTAATTATATGACCTTCTGTAGACAAATCCTAGAGCAGCAGAAATTCTTCGCGAGCCACGAAGCCTTCAAGCAGACAATCTTTGAGCTGCGACCCCGGAAGCATCCCTCAAACAACAGTTTGATGACAGAGGGGATGTCCACAAATCGCGATCGAGTGGTTCCGACCAAGATAACTTCCTGTAAGGACGAGCAGTCTAAGCGATCTGGTCGGTACAGGATGGACGTTGCTGGGGTGGATCCTTTCGACGTGTACTGCGAGCAGCAGTTTTACGGAGGAGGATGGATTGTGATTCAGAATCGATTCAATGGATCGGTTGAATTCTATAGGGATTGGAAGGATTATAAGAATGGATTCGGTAGTATTGATGGTGAATTTTGGTTGGGGTTGGATCGAATTCATGCGGTATGGTGATAGTTATAAATGTTCAAAGAATTAATATTAATATTGTTTTTGGATTATTGCAGTTGACCAAATCTAAACCACGTGAACTGTTGGTGCACGTTGAGGACTTTTCCGGGAATGTTAAGTACGCAAAGTACAGCTCATTTGCCATTGGAAATGAAAATGAAAAGTACATTTTCAAGACGTTGGAAGGACACAGTGGAACATTAAGTGACTCCCTAGTTCAACATAAGGGCATGAAGTTCACCACTAAGGATTTAGATAATGATTCTCATAGCTCAGCAAATTGTGCAAATAATTATTTTGGAGGCTGGTGGTATACAGCCTGTCATTCCAGTAATTTGAATGGTAAATATATGAATGAAGTTAACTCTATTTCAATGTGCTGGCATTCGTTCCAAACAAATTACCAAGGTTTGAAGGTGTCCAAAATAATGTTAAAGTGAGAATTTCGTGCTGAATAAAGAGATGGAATGTGATACTTTTCTGTTTAGTCATTACAGAGAACAATAATTCCCCTTTCTACTTATAAAGAACGGAGCATTACCAGCTCCATAAGTCAAAAAAAACTTCATGCTAGTGAAGCAATCTCAAAGTTGAAGAAATGTTATTTCAGTGTCTTTTGGTGGTGTTGTTAAAGAGTTGTCTATCTGAAACAATTGTAAAAAATGATTCCGATGGTTTTGGCTACGAATTACTGATAGCTAAAATTGATCACTTGGAAAACAGGTGATTCAATACCTATTTCTAATTTTGTTTTAAAATGATTATCATCTCGCCATTACATCAAGATTCGTGGAGCTTTTAAATGAAGTGAAAAGGGAACTGCTGGCAAACTCACCACATCAAAATAGCAACATTCAATGTCCTCAAAGTGCTTCTCCAGAGAAGAACGAGGTGAAGGAGGTTCCTTCGATAACGTCGTGTGAACTTGAGCCATCGAAAGTTTCCGGCCAATATTGGCTAGCGGTTCCGGATATGCCTGCATTTGAGGTTTACTGTGAGCAGACTCTGCAGGGAGGGGGTTGGATCGTGATTCAGAATCGATTCGACGGATCGGTGGATTTCTACAGGAACTGGTCGGACTACAAGGAAGGCTTTTAGGCGGTTGGATGGTGAATTTTGGCTGGGACTTGATAAGATTAATTTGGTAAAACATATATTTTTATTATTTCAATCGTATTTTAAATTTGTAATTTTTAAGTTAACCTCTCACAAAGCGCGAAAACTTCTGGTTCATTTGGAAGACTTTTCCGGCAATAAAAAGTTTGCCCTCTATAGTGAATTTGCCATCGGCAGTGAAAGTGAGCAGTACGTTTTGAGCACCGTAGGTGGGCACAGTGGAACCTTGGTGGACTCGTTTGTTAATCACAGGGGAAACAAGTTTACCACAAAAGACGTCGACAATGATAAAAACTCGAAAAATTGCGCTTCTTGGTTCCACGGTGCCTGGTGGTACACGCCGGGATGTTACACAAGGTGAGGACGTGTGAAGATTAGGTGTTTGTTCTAAGATTTTTATTTCAGCAACCTAAATGGAATGTACAAAAACGTGATTGATACTACAACAATGTGCTGGTACGGGTTTGCAAGCAATTTTCAAGGTTTAAAAATCTCCAAGATGATGATCCAATGAGATGTTTTGTAATTTTTAAGTTTATCAATAAATTGATCTTGCTTTCACGATTTAAGAGAATAATCTAATACTTTTTCAATGTTTACTTCTAAAAGAAATATAATCATTTAAACAACACTTGGTACAGAAGTGGCAGTTGGACATTTCATTTTCGTCAGTCGCCTGAAGTAGTTTTGATAAAATGTACAAGGTAATTTTGTTGCTACTGTGTTCGGAGATTTGTAATAGTTTGCCGACAAACCATACCAACGATGGATTTGGCACCGAAATGTTGATGGCTAAGATGGACTATTTGGAGTATAAGTATGTTTTCTTAAAAAATATTAATCAGTAAGTAACGAATCATGTTTTGTATTGAAGGTTTATGGAACTGCAAGTGGAAATGAAGGAACAAAGTGAAACAATCTTGCATAAGTTGGAATCCAACAAACGGGTTTTGATTGAGCAAAACAGGTTTTTATTACTAATTTGGTTTTGTAGAAAAAAAATTATTACATTTATATTGCAGTGATATCCTTGAGCACCAAAGAATGGCTGCAAATTACGAACAACTCAAGCAATCAATATTCGAAATACGCCCAAGAAAGCATCCCTCAGATAACAGCAAAATTCTAGATTGTTTGATTGGTAACAAAACGTCCCCAATCCGATCGACGATTACATCCTGTGAACCATCCCTGAAGTCAGGAATATACCTCATGTCCGTAGATCAAGCCAACGAGTTCGATGTCTATTGTGAACAAAATCTGCAAGCTGGAGGCTGGGTTGTAATCCAGAATCGATTCAATGGGTCGGTTGATTTCTTCAGAAATTGGACCGAGTACAAAAATGGGTTCGGTGATCTAAACGGCGAGTTCTGGCTAGGGCTCGATAAGATTCATGTGGTTTGTAATTTGATTTTTAGGATAGAATTTTATTTTTATATTATGTTGGTTGTTACAGTTGACCAAAACAAAAGTTCGTGAGCTGCTGATTCAAGTTGTGGATTTCGCTGGAAATGTCTACCACTCAAAGTACGGAGCGTTTGCAGTCGGTAGTGAGGATGAGAAATTCGACCTAAAATCGTCACTTGTCTACCAAAGTGGCAACATGGGGGATTCTTTGACTCAGCACAAAGGACGCAAGTTTACCACGTACGATTCCGACAACGATGCGTATGGTCCGGGAAACTGTGCTGGAATGTACCATGGAGCTTGGTGGTACAATCAGTGCCACAACAGGTATGAGAACTTCGTAAATTATGCTGATTTAATAGGCACTAAGCTACTTATCTTGCAGTAATTTGAATGGATTGTACAAAAATGAAGCACATCCGGAAACAATGAGTTGGCTCGCATTGAATAGCAACTATCAGGGGTTAAGTGCATCGAAAATGATGATCAAATAAAGAAACTGCATGACACTGAAATCAACATTTTATTTTTAATAAAAACATAATTTGTACCAGCAAAACACTCAAGCAAGATACTTTTCTTTGATTCCGCGCAAAAATAGTAATGGTTCCGACCCATTTTGAAACGTTCTTCTTTACATGCGTATATTATAGAAGGAAATTTGAATAATAAACATAGTGTCTTTGAACATCTTGTTCGCTGCAGTTGTTAACTTTCGTTGCTGCAAAATGATTCAATATTGGTTAATTTTCATCCTTAAAATTGGTTTGCTTGTTGCTGATGCTGCCCCATCGAACGACTCAAATGGATTGGGTTACGAGCTTTTGCTGACAAAGATGGACTATTTAGAATACAAGTGCGTAAGCAATGATTATTTTTTGTGGCATGTCTTTAATTGTAACGATTTGCAGATTTCTAGAATTGCAAGTGGAGATTAAGGAACAAATTGAGTCTGTGTTACTGAAGCAGGAGAAAAGTGAACGCGCTGTGCTCGAGCAAACAAGGTAATTTGATGTTTCCTTATTTAACAATTAAATTGCAAATTATATTTTATCCAGTGACATTTTGGTGCAGCAAAAAGTGTTCGCTGATCATGAAGCACTGAAAAAGTCCATTTTCGATTTACGACCGAGAAAGCACCCTTCCGATAACAGTGAATTTATTGAATTTTTGTACAAGAAGCATGTAGTGACAACACCAGAGTATGTAGTGGCACCACCAGAGCATGTAATGACAATACCAGCGATCCTTTCAATCAAATCGTGTGAGTCAGGGACGTTCAAAAAGTCAGGAAAATATTTGCTATCCCTGGCAGACGCAACTGAGTTTGAAGTTTATTGCGAGCAAGACATGCACGACGGTGGGTGGATAGTGATCCAAAATCGGTTCGACGGATCAGTTGATTTTTACAGGAATTGGACCGAGTATAAGAATGGTTTTGGCAGCCTTGACGGAGAGTTTTGGCTTGGGCTAGATAAGATCCACAAGGTAGGACCGATTTTCTAATAGTATTTGTTTATTTTTTAAAAACATTTTTATGCAGCTAACTTCATTTAAAACTATGGAACTATTGATTTACGTGGAAGACTTCAATGGCCATGAAAAATATGCTATTTACTCGGACTTCTCGATTGGTACTGAAAGAGAACACTACACTTTGAATGTAATAAGTGGTGAACGTGGAAACCTGAATGACTCTTTGCTTGAACAGAATGGAAAGAAATTTAGCACTTTTGATGTCGACAATGACGAAGACTCATCTCTAAGTTGTGCTTCTGAACGCCGGGGTGCTTGGTGGTATGACTATTGCAGCCATAGGTATCTGTCAATTTTGAGTATTCAGTGTTATGCTTTATTAATACTGATGTAATTTTAGCAACCTGAATGGACCTCACACAAATGAAGAAAAGCGAGCCTCAATGTATTGGTATGCATTTTCTAATAAGTATCAAGGATTAAAAATCTCAAAAATGATGATTAGATGCACGGAATAAGATAATTAAACATTGTCAATAAATCCATAATAAAACAAAGTGTTCTTCAAAAATTCGACAAAAGTTCTCCTTTTTTATCACAAAAAAGGGTAAAAATTGGCCCCCGGCCCACCAAACTTTCACAACTAGAACCGCTACCCTGATTGTTATTCTGCAAAGTCCAAAACCTAAAAGCAGATAATTAAATCATTTCGAAACGTTTGGCCCACTTTTGGGAGAGGCTACGGAAGCGCGAAGGCCGCAAGTTGCATTACAAAACGGGGTAGGGGAGGGGGAGTAAGGTTATCATGTTTTCCCGCCTTCATTCATATTTTTATTGCACCAGTCATCATTAAGAGCTTACTTTTTCCTCCTGCGTTCGTTCGGGTTCGGCGGGTTTTGGCCCCAGAAAATGTCTTCGTTTATGGCACAGAGGCGTTTTGTTTCTTGAGACGAATAGTTCCAAG
Organism: Culex quinquefasciatus; assembly: GCF_015732765.1. Classification (NCBI taxonomy): domain Eukaryota; kingdom Metazoa; phylum Arthropoda; class Insecta; order Diptera; family Culicidae; genus Culex; species Culex quinquefasciatus. The sequence continues at coordinate 191,675,099 of NC_051863.1, read as the reverse complement.
AAGACCACAGTTGAAAAGAAAGGGAAACGGTTTTTTTAGGGGAAAACTCGTGGACGAATCTGGGTTAGCAATGGATGTTCAGTTCATTCAATTCAAATTCAAATCGTCTCGAGGGGCTCAGCTGTTTGCTAACCTGTCTTCTTTTTGGGAGATTTTTGAAAAGGCGAAAAGTAAACAATGTCGAAAGTTTTCTCTCTCGCTGGGTTGAGAGATTAATGGGTTAATTTAAAATGTTTGTCACTTGTTTTGTGAGAAGTTTGGTAATTGGGTTTATGAGAGAAATGATGCCTTCTTATGCAAAACAAGACATTAGGTTGTTAGAAATGCAGCAGTTTATTATCATGTTTCCTTGACACCACCACTCCATTCAAGTTTTATTCTTTTATCACCCGAAATTTAACTAATTTTACAGGCATACGACTTCTCAAGAAATAACCCCACTCCAATCAATCCGATAAGTCCATATAACAGTAAAACGCGAAATGATTCCCTCATCAACGCCACTCTAATAGCGCATTGATGTTCCTTCTCATCGTTGCAGTCTTGACAGTCGTCTCAATTGCAGAAACCAGTGTGTGCATTTGACAGACTTATGCACATTAATGGAAGGTTCAATATCAATTCTTCATGCTTTTGCTGTCTTCCCTTTTCAAAAGTTTCAACCCTTTAATTTCCATTTTTTAATTCAAAAATACAAATAACAAATTTAAACAGTTGCTTTCAAAATATACGAAATTTAAAAACAACAACAAAAAGTATCATTTTTTCAAGTAAGTCTTGAAAGGGTTCCAACTACAAGTCCCTTCAATTAGTGCCGACACTTGCCAATTGGCATGTCCGTACGGATTGTCGATGCTAATTTATGACAGCAGCATGGTCTCTTCGGCCCATTGAAAGACAGTAAGTAGCGGTGAGGTTGTCGGGTTGCAATGTTCATTCACTTTTCTGCCGCTTGGAACCGCGCCTGACATTGGAATTGCCGCCTCTTCTGCTCGTTGTGGGGTAGGTTAGTGGTGGGTAAGGGTAAACGACACGTGTGAAAATGTGCTGGTTGGACAGGAGAGTTGGAATTGGGAAGAAGAAAGATGAAAAGGGGATGAATTCTTGAGGATTTTGATGACTTTGAATTTTTTTTTTAAATTAAATTGAACATGAACTTTTATGGTTGCTATTCTGAGATACACAATTATCAACAATATGTGTGATTTCTTCGAAACATAAAAAAATATTGGAAACATGCTTAGAATTTTTAAATTTACGCCTAAAACCATCAATAACCCTAGTTATAAAATTATTGTTTTTTTGATAATCTATTAGTCGATTTCAACCGACTTCTAGTAGCAATTTTTTTTTTAATTAATACAATTATTCCATAGACTTTTTTAAACTGCCATCAATGTTATTATCTTTCAAGACTGAGACAATTCTTTGTTAAAATTTGTATTACCTTTATGCATTTTTTTTTAACTTTTTGGTTACATAGAATCAGAAGTTTAAGTAAAATGAATCTTTCCCATTTTCTCTTGAAAAAAAAATCCTATTGTTAATTTGTAAAAAGTTATAAAAGTAAGAGTATTATCAATTATTGGATTTTTCAATGAAAATTTAAATTTTTGGCAATCATTATTTTCCCTCTTGTTTTATTGAGGAAAGTTTGACTGTGGAGGTAAACAAAGGATTGAAAAAAAAAATTAGCAATGACCATATCCGAAGGGATTTTTTTCCAAGACCTTCGGATGATCCAGTCTAAACTGTTCTTTGATTTTTTTTATATTGAAAATCAAAACATAAATATTCATCGCTATTTTGGTGATGAAAAGAAATCATCGTATTTTTTTTGCTGGAGGCTGTACCTCAGCAATCATTAGTTTATTCTTCAATATCTTTGAAACAAATTTTAAAGGTAAAAAAGTCACATTATCAAAGAATAATAAATTTTTAGTAAATGCAACTTGAAAATGGTGCACGATATTGAATTTTATGTAAAATACCTTTTTATTGCAAATGCAATTTTACGTTAAAAAATAAAGTCAAAATATTTATTCTCCTTTTTTCCACATTTTTTAAAACTATGATAATTTTTCGAAAAATTGGCAGCACTGCCAAAAGATGGCATAAAATTATATTTAGACAAAGGGTTAGGCCAAATTATATCTCAAGTTTTAGTTCTTCCCCTTTAAACAATAAAAAAAGGAAGCAAAAAATAACTATTGCTGACATTTAAAATTTTCATTGAAATAAACTTCAAGTTATGTAAACTATATAAAATACATTGTACAGTCCAGACTCGATTATCCGAAGGTTTGTATAGGAAATCGGATAATCGAATCAGGATTTTTTTTGTTTTATTTATTTTTTGTATCAAACATCAAATTTGAGTTCTGCGTCCTCATTTTAGTCAAATTGGAAAAGTTGATTACCTATTAAATAATAAAAAGCATTTTCCAATACACAGCAAAAAAAAGTTGAATTTTGGAATGTTGAAAATTTGGTAGGTTGAATATAACAACTTTTTGGAGTAATATTAACTTAAAAATGTGAACCTGAATTGAATATTCACCAGAAACTGATGAAAATTCATCATTTTCTGATGTAATATTTCATATTTTTTTGACACAAAATCTGTCACCATTTCCTGATGAATATTGCCATCATTTTTTTTCTGTGTATTTCGTCATATTGGCCGCCATCTTGGATTTTAAATTTTGAAATCAGCGTGGTTTAGGGGTTATACTGAAAAGCTCGATAATCAACAAAACAGACAACACAATTTTTTTTTCGTGATTTGATTATCCGAAGTGACATTTTTCAGAGGCCTTCGGATAATCGAGTCTGCACTGTATAACGTTTGATATTTTGTTTATCAAATACACAAAAAAAAGTTGAATTTTATTTGTGTAATATTACATAAAAAATGTGTAAAAATGTGAACCTGATGAATATTCATAAAAAAACTGATGAAAATTCATCATTTTCTGGGGTAAAATTTATCATTTATTTTGCCACAAAATCTGTCACCATTTCCAGATGAATATTACCATCATTTTTTTTTCTGTGTAGGGCATCCCTACTTTTTTTTAATTTTGAATTATGAGATCACAGATAGGAAAAGATATAAAAATTGTTTTCATAAATGAATGAATGAATAATTCTCATGTTCGCTTGATCAAACAGTTCATCATCTTATGTTCAGTAATCTGTACACCCACGTACATATGTTTATGAAATTTCCCATCTCCCCACAAAAAAAATGCTGTCATAAATTCAAAAAATATTTCGTGAATTATTGATAACACCATAACTGTAATAATGTATGAGGATTTTGTGGTACTTTCTGCTTCAAAATTTATAATGTTGAACTATAAATTTGAAATTAAGATATTTTTTTGTTTTCATTTTGTTTTCCTTTGACATTGACCAGAGCCAAAGGACAAAAACTTTAAAGAAAATTTGTACCAGCATTATTTTGCGCAATCCAGTTGTTTGTATGATAAGTCGAATTGAAAAATAGATTTTTTTAAATAACCTTTCTGTATAAACATATGTCAAAATTGTATGAAAACTTGTATGGACGAACAAATGATGCAAAATAATTTCTTTGGTCACAGAAAACAAACAAACAAATAAATGGCTCATTATTGGGAGCTAAACCTGTTATCGAAACAGTTCACATTTATTGATATTCACATTAGGCACTTTAAGCAAAAAATCGCTCGCTACTGCAAAAAAGATATTAGCACTCATTTCACGATCAAGTTTTTATGGCCCATATCAATTGCATAAGAAAGCACGCTAATAACCATGGGAAGTAAAACAAAACACTCAGCTCGCACACATCATTGGTGATAACAAAACCGGTCCAAGCTTCACCGCACCCTCCCCATTCACACTCCTCGCAAACTCCACCATTCAGACACAACTGTTTCATGTTTTGTTTTGCGCAAAACGAATGCAGTTAAGTTCGCTTCCACCAAGTTCAAGATCATTACCACGATGTTTGGAGATTTTTTCCTGTATGATAAAGTGTCTCAAATGAGAGAAAATTCTTCTAATTGATTTTTTCTGCCAAATGCACATAAACTTGCCCCTCTCTCGCATAACATAATAATCACAATAATTTGAATTATTTCAGCACCCACCCTCGGCTCGCTTGCTCGGCTCCTGCTCGTTAGGCCATTTATGCGATCAGTCTCTCACTCCACCAACGTGGGATGTGGGGCCGACCGCGTGGAAATGAGATTATGATTGTTTCCAATTAGCTCGCTCATTCGTGAGCGTGTGCCTTTTTTGTCTTGTTTTGCCTTTTCTCTTGCTTCTCGCGCGGCGCGATCTTCCGAGCCGAAGATCAACCGAGTGAGATATGCGAAGTGAGATGATGAGCTGCTGCTGGCTCTCAGGTGGGTCCGAAATGGTTGTGGATTTTCCACCATCAACACGTGTGTGTGTTTGAGTGTGTGTTTGGGGTTTACTATTTGGAAAGAGAGGAGGAAGAGAAACAGCGGCAAGAAATTGCATGCTCGTTCGGAAATTGGGTCAGAAAGTGCACGATGGAAACGGAGAGTGAGAGTTTGGCTTCGTTCCACTGATTAGAAGCGTTTGGAATGGTTAATGGTTTTGGGGATTTCATCGGAATGTTTTTCTCCCTCTTTATAATGGTTATTATTTCGAATGGTGCATGATTTTTAATTGATATTCGATATAAATTTGCGCAAAGTATTTATTGAAGATGGACAATCCATCAACTTGGGGTATTTTAATCATCAGTACAAGAATATTACTAGTCATTATTTTTTTTTATTTGTCAGATATATCGTCAGTTAGAATAAGACCAGAAAAACGACATCAATGATTTTTTTTGCTTACATTCGTCTCACCAAACATGCGTTTATCTACGTTGGTTTTATTATTCTACGATTTTTATTTGAAACTAATGACTCCCGGTTCATTTTGAAGTAATAAGTCTCTGCCAAAAAATGGTATAATTTCTAAGAATCCAAGTAAATATTTTTTATTTAGATTTAATGTCTGTTTTTGATTTATGGAACAACATTTTAACATTCAAGTTTCTTGAAGTTTTATTATTTTATTCTGTCAAAATAAGTTGCGAAAGTTGTCGATTTTTGGCAATATAATTGTAATTTTCCTACGTGATTCCAGCCAAATTTTATATTTTTTTCTCTATTAAGAAACTTTATAGCTAAGACAATAGTTTTTTAAGGCTGTTGCAAATTGTTCTGTTCTGTATTGATATTTGTTCAAAAAGTTGAATTTTTTTCTATTGTCACAGTGTTAAAGTATCAGTCGTATTTTTTTTTCCAGGATTATTTCCATTCTTAAATCAATTAAGATTTTTTTTTAGTTTAGTTCAACAATTTCAACAGGAAATTTTCCGCAGCTTGCATTTTTTTAAATAACTATTTGATATATTGGAGCTGAGAATCAGATACAGTTAGTAAAATAAAATGCATTTATTTGACTTTGTGACGTAAGCTTTAATGATAAGACTATCACTCAACAGATGTCAATTAAAATCCACTATCTTCTTCTATATATCTTGACTTTTTTTTTGATAAGGTCCTATAAACAAATACATATATAGATTTCGACGGTTTTGTTCGAACGCGCATCAGTTGAACACGGGAGTTCGGATTGGAGCGCTCTTTGCTGCGTTGGATTCGTATAAGCCTAAGGAAGGTTCTTACGCTAACCAATCGACACTTTGGCCACTATGGAACCGATTCCGGAACTCCTGCCGATTGTACGAGAAACGGTTCAAAAAAAGAAATTATGATCATAGGAGGCGTCAAGATTAGTTCAAAGAAAAAAAAAAAAAACAAAATGTCAAAAGGTGTAAATGTTTCATGTAGTGAGTGAAAAGGAAAAAAGTTTTATAAAAAGCCGCATAGTTTAATTTTATGATATGGTTGTGAGTATTGCCGAATAAGTAAAAATATTAAAAGATTATCATTTATTTTAGGTTTGAGAAGAAAAAATAAGAAAAATAAGTCAGGACAAATGCAAAGCAAATAAGGAAGAAAATGGCTGAATACGACAAAAAAATGATAAGGAAATGGAAACATTGTCTGGAACAAACAAAGGAAAAAATAGAAATGGAAATAAGGTTTCGAAAAAAACATGACGGGAAATTAAAATAGAAATAAACAAAAATGAAAAAAATGAAGAAGACAAAAAAATTATGGAAGAAGGAAGGATAAAAAAAAAGTTTTAACTTAACACAAAAGTGCCGGCAGAACGAAAACTATTTCAGGTTCTTTTAAACCCTCTAACGCCCATGGTTACTCCAGAGCACCACTAATGTTTGTCTTCGAAATTAATTTTCTCTGCAAGCATGCATTTTTTCAACCTGGTTCAACCTGCATTGGTATATATTGGATGTTAACTTATAACCATTGGTCGATCCAATTATGAGTAATGTAGAAAAACATAAAAAAACCCGATTTTGATCTGGGCGGGAAGGGGTAAAGAAGAATCAAATAGTTTTCTAAAAGTGATTAAAGGTCAACAGGATAGAAATATTGAAAAAAGGTAAAGGATTACAAATAACAGATTCATTTAAAAACGAAGAAAAAGGATTGAAATGCAAATAAGCTTTTAGAAAGTAAAAAAGGTAAAAATAAACAAATACATTTTCTTTTTTTTTTCTAAAGCTTAACATTTCGTAACGTTACAACGCAGACTTATAAAAAGGGTGCGTAGTAACATCACGAAAAATCTCAATGCTGCATCTTTGCTGAAAATTTACAAAATTTGATCTACTCAAGTGCATTTGACGAGAAATTAATCATATTTTCAGGAAATGACCAGCTTAAAAAAAAGGTTACTGGCCACCGGAGATTTTTGGGGTTTCCAGAGGTGGTTTCGAAGAGAATTTAAGCTGACTGAGGTGAATGATATAAATCTTTGGATGATTGTAAAAGTTGGTTTAGAAGCATTTAACTTTGTGGAATCCAATCACAACATCTGTTTTGCCAAGTGCAATTATAGTAAAAAAAAAGCCGACCACACAAACCGAAACTTGATCAGAATTAGATTCTGAGTCGATATGTATACGTTAAGGTGAACCTACACAGAAAATAATATGTGAATTTACTCGACACGGAAAAATGAATCACATGTAACCTCAGTTGATGTAAACTTGAGATTAGACGTAAACGGTTGAATCTCACGTAATATCATGTTTTTACGTATAATTTGTTGCAAATTTACATCAAATCGCATTTAAATTTAAATGATTAACGACGTGCAAAAGTGTTACATCAAAAATGATGTAACATTCGCATATTTTTTTGTGTGTAGGAGGTCAAATAAAGATGTTAATTTTCGACTGATTTAAATATACATACCTCATTGAGGTTAGAAAGATAAAACTCACAATTAGCCCACTTTTCTCACAAAAGTGCAGACAGCAAAAAAAAAAAATTTTGCACTAGATTGAACTCTTTCAGGTTCGTAAATAATCAGAATTGAAAAAAGTGAAAAATGAAAAAATGCAAAGAAAAGGAATTGAAAATGCAAAGCTGCTTTTAAAGAAGAAAAAAAAAAAGTAGAAAAAGAAAAATAAATTCAATTTAACAAAAAGAACGATGAGAGAAATTAAAAGAAATATTGGAATGAGTAAGGAATAAAAAACGCCGTACACTGTTGAGAAATTATTTAATTAGGCTTAGAAAATTGAGACTTCAAAATGAAAACAGTTAGGAATAAAAACAATAAAACAATAAACTTGGATATCAGAGCGCAAATATCTAGCACGCATTAAAACACTTTTAAAAAAGGAGCAATTTGCTGAACTAAAACTATATCAACTTTCAAAACTTTGTAAAATTAACATGAACATTTGTCGGTTTTCACAAGCTTACGATCAGCCAGAAAATAATCTCAACTCACTGGATATCATAACGTCTTGCATTTTCAGTACATCGAAACTTTAACAGGCAAAATTAAATTTAAAAAAAGAGAAAAGAGAAAATTTCAGCAAATGACAAAACATTCTAAAAAAAAAACAAACACAATGAGATCAAAAATTGTTCTTAGCAAAACCAAAAAAAAAAGAAAAAAAGTTATAAATGTCAACACAAAATTCCGTACAAACGCAAACGAAGTTGACTTAATAGCTGTCGGCCACCATTGCTAGTACCAACCACTAGTGTCTTCCTTTTTATCTACAAGGACTTCGCCGCCCTGGGCTCCTAAGTGTATGAAAGTATGGCACGGAGCGACGGCGCCGAATACCCATATTTACACAAAGAATTTTAGAGCGCCCGCCGCGGGATTCGAACCGGTGACCTCTGGATTGTGAGTCCAAAGCGCGGTCCGATTGATCCACACGGGCGGGACGTACAAACGCAAACTCGAGGTAAAAATCCGTACAAAAATCCAGTCGGACAAAAATACTCGAGATGTTCAAAAATCCTTATGGTAAGGATAAAACCCGAACAGTAACAGAGAAACAGAACAAATAGAATAACAGAAAAAAATAGACAATCTACTGCTAACTTGAAACAAACCAAAAAAAGGACAGGACGAAGTTTGCCGGGAAAAGCTTGTTTAGAAATAAATATTAACAACGGAAACGAAATAGACAGTTTGAGCTGCAATACAGTTGACGAAAACAACATACAGTATCAATTGCTTTATTTATAACATTATAAATTTTGAAGTAATTGATACAGTCATACTCCGGTTTTGTACTGAGACATTGGCTATAATCAATGAAAAATCATCCAAACTTCCAAAAAATATAATGTTTTGGAATCGGCATGATGTCAGCTATTAATTGCAATTATAATTACATTAAAATTTTAACAAAAATATGTATTTTTTTTCTGTATTTTGAAAGTGCAATGATTTAACAAATTATTGTTATTGCAATATGATTATAAAATGATCGCGATTTTTTCATGCATTTCGAAATTTATAACACACATTTTTGAAAATACTAAAAAAAAATCCGATCATTTGATACGCATATAGTAAAATCTTTAAATTTTAGTATTTTTATCAAAAGTACTTAGTTTTGTGAAGGTTTTGAGCATTTAAAAAAATTGATGGAAATGTATGAAAAAATTCCCATCCATTTTATACTCATTTTAAAAAAAATTGCAGTTTTTTTTTTCGAAATAGAATAATACTGGGCAAAGTTACGCACCATCCATTTTGATATTTGATTTTTACCTAAAAAGCTCATATTCGGGTTTTCGATTAGTTTTAGGGTAATTTTTGAAAAAAATAAAGTCACTTTATGGACATTTTAATCTAACATTTGAAGTTCACAAAGCAAGGTTTACCAAACTTTAGGTTTACGAAACTAACTAGCGTGCTTAGAATATTGCCTTTCTAACTTTGAAATAATTTTTAAAATTCCTCTTCCACTTATGTTTTACAATCTGTTTTCCCAAAAAAAAAAAAAAATGCGAGCTAGAGGTGCGCATTAAAGTTCCATTCATTTTTGTACCAAGAAAATTCAAACGCAAAATCACTAAAAAAATCTAGAGTTTTTTTTGAAAAGGTCCTATAAACATATGAAAGACAATAGCTAATAGGACCTTTTCAAAAAAAAACTCAAGAATTGTATTTCTGCCAAAATCGCACCAAATAATATAACTTTTGCGAAAATAGTAACGTAAAACAACCCCCGATTAAAACATTATAAAAAAAAAACTAACTTTTACACAAATTGTGGTTTGTGGAAAAAAAGTTATTCAAAAAAATGGGTATTTTTTAAGTGAAGCTTTTATTACTGAAATGTCTCGACTCGAGATTTTAGTTTTCACTGTGTTTTGATGAATATGTTGGTGCTTGGTGGAGTTCTAAAAAAATATTACTGGTTGATCAATGTTGATAATTTTGTTTTTAAATTTTCATCAGTTATTGATTACTCAACTTTTATTTTTGAATTGTCCTCATAATAACCTACAATTTTGCTTAAGACACCAAATCGATCAAGAAATTATGCAAAATGCCTTCTTCGGTTTAAGGGAAGCCCCTCAACATTTTCAGTGATTTTCGTTTTCATGGAAAATTGCTAGTTTGAGGAATATGTTTTTGAACCCATGTTAAAGTTATTGCAAAACCATCTCGTTTGAAAGTTTTTAAAATTAGCACAACTCTTAGCATGACGTACTTATCGTGAAGAAAAAAAAAAACAGTTTTATGTGGTTTACCGCAAAATGCAGGACACAACTAACAGTGGTATAAAAGTCATCAACTAAATCATCCTTTGCATCAGTTAGGAGTTGCTTGTCTAAAGAAGCAGATGTGTGCAATTTGTTAAAATGTTCTGTTGGTTTTTTATGCTACATTCATTAGCTAGTTTTTGCGCTGAAGGCTTCCCGACTAACAGTTCCGATGACTTTGGATACGAGCTACTCTTGGCTAAGATGGACTTTCTGGAGTACAAGTAAGCTATATGAGAAGGACAGATTTTCAAATCGTTAATATTACTCATATTTATTTTTTAGATTCTTGGAGATGCAAGTGGAAATGAAAGAACATAGTGAAGCCATTTTATACAACCAAAATAGGAACAAACAAGATGTTCTCGATCAAACTAGGTTTGTACGATCAAAATTGTGTTTGAACTTCGAAATTTTTTTTAATCATTTTTTCAGTGACATTTTAGAGCAGCAAAAAATGACTGCAAATCATGACGCCATCAAGCAGTCAATCTTTGAGCTGCGACCAAAAAAGCACCCCTCTGACAATAGCAAACTTGTGGAAGTTTTGATTAAAGGAAAAGCTGTGCAGTCTCAAAAATCGGAAACAATAGCTTCTTGCGAGGACGAGCAAACGAAACAGTCCGGGCTGTATTCGCTGTCGGTGGAAAATTCAACTGCGTTTCAAGTGTACTGCGAACAGCGGCTCCAGGGTGGAGGCTGGATCGTGATTCAGAATCGATTCGATGGGTCGGTTGATTTTTACCGGAATTGGGTCGACTACAAGGAGGGGTTTGGCAATTTGAGTGGGGAGTTCTGGATGGGATTGGAGAAAATTCATCTGGTAGGATGGTTTTAATGGGTTAAAATTAAAAATATTTAACGTTGGATTTTAATTTTCCAGCTAACATCACAAAAACCAAGAATGTTGTTAGTCTATTTGGAAGACTTTGGAGGAATTTCTAAATTTGCCGTATACGATAACTTTGAAGTTGGTTCCGAAAATGAAAAGTATATACTAAAAAACGTCCTAAGACTTTATGGAACATTGGATGATTCCTTGGTGATTCATAAGGAAAGTACTTTTACGACTCGAGATGTTGATTTTACTCTATGTGTTGATAAATATTTTGGAGCTTGGTGGAATTCTAAAAAGTGTTATTACAGGTAAGTTGCTTGGTAATAATTTTGTTTTCAAGTTTTTTTTAGATATTTTTTATTCTTTTAGCAACTTGAACGGTCCATATTTAACTATAAAAGCCGACGATACAAAATCAATGAATTGGCATGGGTTTTCCAATAAACATGAAAATTTAAAGATTTCAAGAATGATGATTAAATAATCGCATTTATTATATCTAAGCAAGGTTTTTTTGAGCTAGAAAAAAAAGGTGACCTAATTAGTCATATCTCTCTGCTTATTGTTTTAAGTCTATAAACTCTTTGTGTTGAGTCGTTACATAAATATAGAACGAGTTCGAAGCAAAATAAGAAAAAACATCATACACCTGCCTTGTTCTGGTTCTTCAGATAATCATATAATCTCACCTCGCCGTGCTTTTTCTCGTTCACCTGCTAAATCTTTCTACCCAATTTCCTCCTAGTTTGAAGCTCAAGCTTTCCATTTCCTCAAAATTCTACCCGATTCAGCTTGGTTGCGTGCAACGAGATCCGATTTAATTAAAATTATACCGCAGATCAATTTTAATCAACAACCACGCAATCTCCCAGTCCAACCCCGTGGTGGAAGTTTTGTTTTCGGACGACAGCATCGGCAAAAGAGCTTTCTTCTACTTCTGCCGGCTCGCGCAGCACAGTTTCTGATTATACGGGGCTTACCGATTAACTAGCTCATTAACGGAATGAACTTGTGCGCTCTCAGTATTTTTTTTCGTTTTCCACCACTGCGGCGCGCTGACTGGAAGCAATTCGTGGATATTTAAGCTGCACCAACATAGAAGTTGAGGTCGGCGGTGCCTCCGAGCCGTTTATCGCACACGAAACTATTGATCTAATCGAGCTGATTGTGGGACTCCACCCGGGTTCGATGGTCTGAGGAAAGTTAGCTTCCGGCGAATCAATCTGCGCGAAATATGACAATTGAAGACCCGATACTTTGCAGTAAACTAACATTTTAGCCACACTTGTTAACTCCTCGCAAAAAAAAGAAGCAGAAGAAGGTTAACTACTTTTCCTGCCGCTCTCTATCACTTATTCAAATTTGGACTGAAACCTGATTGATGCAGAGAAAGTGAAAAGCTTCAACCGAACGAATGGAAGCGGCTACCTACTTGCGGAAGAAGACGAGAGAGGAGCCTCCTTAACAGATCGATCCGTACTTAGCGGTACTCTGCGGCGGTGGTCGCTTCTTGGAGCCACACCAGTGAGAGCCAATCGAATTGAAAACTGGCTTCTTTTGAATCGTACACACATTTGTTTATCTTGCCGATTGCCGGTGAATGGGGTATGCAAATCTAGCAAAAGCCAACTTGTCTTAAGCTACCGCATTCGATTGTGAGATAAACGATAGATCACAATCGACGGATTGATCGTAAATCGATGGGAAATTTATTGGCAATTCTTGCCATTTGGCGATGGAATGGCACGATTTTGAATGGATGATGAGTTCCGAATGAATGTGAACAAATTTATTTGAATATTAAAGCATGATTCATTTTCCTAACATTTAGTGAATATTTATTGTTTGTTTACTTGATCATCATTTTAGAAATCTTCAGACTTTCATGATCATTGGAAAATCCGTGCCAATTCATGGATCTTGTGTCTGATATTTTACTAGGTAAATATGGTCCATTTAAGTTACTAAAATATAAAAAAAAGCAGTTTTAGTGATTTTGCTAGAATAAACATTAAAATAGCTAACCTATAATAACATTGTCGAGAATTCCACCAAGCCCCCAGAAACAACTTTACACAATGTGCAGAATTACCATCTCGTGTAGTAAAAGTGTTTCCTTTGTGCACAGCCAACGAATCGTCCAATGTACCGTAGAGTCTCGTTACAGACTTCAAAACATACTTTTCATTTTCATTGCCAATGCTAAAGTCGTCATAAACTGCATACTTTGAGTTGCCGTCAAAATTTTCTAAGTAAACCAGCAAGAATCTTGGTTTCACCGATGTAAGCTGAAAATAAAAGCTTAATAAAAAACTTTTTTATGTAAACAATATCCCTACCAGGTGAATCTTTTCCAGTCCCAGCCAGAACTCTCCGCTCAAATTCCCAAATCCATTCCTGTAGTTAGTCCAGTTCCGATAAAAATCAACCGATCCATCGAATCGATTCTGAATCACAATCCAACCTCCACTGTGCAGATTCTGCTCACAGTAAACGCTGAATGACGTTGAATTCCCGACTGCCAGCATGTACGGTCCGGACTTGCGGGAGTGTTCTTCTTCACAGGAACCGATCGTGTTGTTTGAAGTGTTTTGTTTTGCTATCAAATTTGGTTGCTCCTCGATGTTAGTTTCACTTAAATTAAATTAACATTAACTCAACAATTCATTTTTTTTACAAGAATGGCTTACCATGAAGGGGCTGGATTGCTTATATTTTGATTGTATGCAATAGTTTCACCTTGCTTTTTTAATTCTCCAAGCATTTCCAAAATCCTTGATATAAATTACAATAATGCAATGAGTTTTTGTACAAACAAATTGAAATTACATACTTGTATTTAAAACTATCCATGCGGGCCAAAAGTAATTCGTAACCAAAGCCATTGCAATTATTGGTAGGAACACTTTCACTTTTACAAAATTTTATCAGTAAGATAAATGCGAACCATAGTTTAAACATATTGTAAAAGGTTTCAACTATTCTATTAGGCAAAATTTCTTCGAAAGTTAGAGTAATGCTATCTGATTTTTCTACCCTTCCTTTTATACCTAAACTGTTCTTCATAACTGCAGTTGGGAGACAACCACACATGATTGCGGTTAACCTCAATTGGAACTTTTATCAGTTTTGCTCAAGATAAAGAAGGCAAATCTTGTCTTGATGCGACTTCTTCTACTTCCTAATTTGTTTTTCGATTTTTTCGTGTTCCCGTGGAGGTCAATTTCAAAAACCTTACTTATCTTATTTTTTGTTTTTTTTATTATTATTTCTATTTGCAATTTGACCCCTGAAGAAAATCAAAGTATTTGGAAAGTTACATAAAAAAGTCCTGAATTTTCCTTAAGTTAAAAATTATTATGTTCATTGCTTTTTGATGTCTTAAAATTTGTTTTAGATCGAAGCCCGGCTAGAGATCAATACAGTTTTATCACTTTTTGAGGCATGTCTACATTTAGTAGGCTGTTTTCCAAGATTATACACAAAGGATGATTTTTTCATTGAAAGAAATTAATATCTTATCAAATCTAATGGAGCTTTCATTTTTCACAAAGTTAAATTACCTCAGAAAATCATCAAATCAAAAAATCAAAATCAAATTATTCGCTCTACAGCATTGCCTTGGCGTTCTCGATTGCGAGATTCCTACTCGAAACTTGGTGTCCGAAGGCTTGATTGTTGAGGCAATTGCAAACCTCTTTTTACACCTTAGCTTCCATCCACCTCGGGATTCCAACTGACGACCTTTGGATTGTGAGTCCAACTGCCTACAAGCGACTCCACCGAGGCAGGACCAAGGGAGACGACTCCTACACCTGGACTGAGCTAACGACCTAAACTCTAGGTTAGACCGGGACCAACATTTACTTCCCTGTTCGACGGAAGGCGTGATCAGACAAATCTCGTCTCAAAATTTGCCACCGGGACCTTCTGGGATCAAACCCAGGCCGACTGGGTGAGAGGCAACCACGCTTACCCCTACACCACGGTCCCGGAAATTATATGAAAGCTAAATTGTATTTGCACTTTGATTTTTTTTTTGTAAAATACTAAATAAAATGTTCATAAAATACCGTATTTTTGCGAAAATACTTAATTTTTCATAATTCGCAATTAGGGTATCAAACAAAGCGAAATTTTGTATGCAATTTCGCCTTTTAAAAAAATGTTTTGTAAAATACTACAATTACACCGAGCAACAAAATTTCTGCATCATACAAACTTTGGAGAAAAACCATTCGGCCCTATCAAACTATTTTTGAAAGTTTCAAACAGCACGTGTACTGCACGGGGACCACAACGTTCAAGCTTCCCCTAGAGTTGCAGCTGCGCGGCCATTTTTGTCATTTTTTGTAGGTCTCTAATTCTTATAATTTTGGGTATCAAATGAAGCGAAATTATGAATGCAATTTCAATTTATGCAAGCGTTTTTGTAAAATGCTCAAATTAAGGTATTTTTGAAAAAATATAAAATTTTGTGAAAATTTGGTTATTTTGCAATATTCTAATAAAGTGAAAATGCTTTCCAAATTTCTCTTCGTTTGATACCCCTATTTTAAATTATGAAAATTGAAGTATTTGCAAAAAATGCAATATTTTTTGATTTTTTTTATTTTACAAAAACTTTAATAAAGTGAAAATGCATACAAAATTTCATTTCTTTTGAAACCCATATGGAAAATTACATTATTTTAGGAATTTTCGAAAAATACGGTGTTTTGACAAAATTTTAATATTTTGAAAATCCGGCTAATAAACTCTATAAAAAAGAATAATAAAAAAATATTTTGCGAAAAAATCTAATACAATGAATGTGCGTACATCATTTCGCTTTGTTTGATACCCATATCGCAAATTATGAAAATTTTAGTATTTTGAAAAAATATATAAAAAATAAGTATTAAAAAAAATATTTCTGAAAATTTGATCATTTTAAGGAAATGAGATATTCGTTAATCCTCTACTGCCCAAATTTTTATTTTTCCCGTCAAATCAAAAAAAAAATTTAATGTTAGTAAAAAAAAGTTAAACTTACAACCCTAAAATTTTCTAATATTTTAAGAGTTTTTTTTTCTAATGCTTTTTGAAGATCAAAAATTGGTTGAAAAATAGACATTTGGCGATTTTTTAGATCGAAGCCCGTTTAGAGGCGGGGTGAGGTTTTAAAAGGTTAATACCCATATTGCTAATAATGAAATTAGTAGCATTTTTGAAAAATACGGTATTTTGTGAAAATATTAGTCTTTTGCTACAAAAAAGCATGAGCATGAGCATGAGCATGAGAGATCACCCATGGTTGCCCCTCCGTTGCTGAACAGAACCGTAATATCCTTTCAGCACTACTGATTATAGGCTTCGACGATCTAGTGGTGTTTCCCTTATCAACAGCATGTATGAATGCGCTGAAAAGATAAAACACCATGATTGCTAAAGCTAGATCAGTTGCGGATAGGTAACAGTCATTGGCCACCAACGGCGCCCGCCATGTCAGTTTGTAGATCTCGATTTTAAGGGACGGGAATGTTAGTTAGCGCAGGTTGCTACTAGGGCAGCTGATTTACTCTGTGCTTACACCCCACGAGCGCCAGGAACCTGAAAACTTGTTAGTAGGATAGGGTGTTTGGTCAGGATTCATCATAGAAGATGATGATGCGACCCAAAATCATAGTGTTTGTTGAAAGGTATTATGTTTTATTCTCAAGGCAAGCAATCGGATGCTGCGGATGAGACATTTCCCGTTTATCGGTTGTTAAATTTTAAATGAAATGGTCTAGTCTTAGACAGCCGGCTGTGGAAAGATAGAACAAAAATCATTTGTAATTAAAGAATGAAGGATTAAACAATGTAACTTTTAACTTGAGATGATTTTACGAGTTTTAAATGATTGATGTTTAGTGAGGTACTGATTAACGGTGCGAACGACGAGTTTCGATGTGTATCGAGCTGAAATGGTATGATAGGGTGTTGATAGGGTCAAATCAAACTGGCTAGCTGTCATCGGGACAGCCAAAGCCAGCCGCACCTTCACACGCACGCGAGAAAAAACGAAAAACACACCGACGGCGGACGCAAAAATTCTTACGACCCTACGGAAAGGAATCGCAAATCTGACTGGCTCAACTGTCATCGGGACAGCAAAATCCAGCCGCACCTTCACACGCACACACGCACGCCAAAAAAAACGAAAAACACACCGACGGCGGACGCGAAAATTCTGACGACCCTACGGAAAGGAATCGCAAATCTGACTCTATTAGTCTTTTGCTACAAAAAATCAAATTTCATAATTTGCAATGTAGGTATCAAACGAAGCGAAATTTTGTGTTTCATTTTATTAGATTTTTTTTCCTACAAAAAATCTAATAAAATGAAACACAAAATTTCGCTTCGTTTGATACCTACATTGCAAATTATGAAATTTTAGTATTTTCGAGAAAATACGGTATAATGTGGAAATATGAATATTTGACAAAAACACTCTAAAAAAGTGAAAATGCAAATTTGCTTCGTTTACGGTATTTTATTTTTTGAGTATTTATACTTTTAAACTTTATTTAACTTTATTATCAAAAATATATTCTAGTGAAAGCTTGAAAACACTTTTTTTTTGTAACGTTTCGAAAAATCTCGAAAAAAATCTTTATTTTAAATTTTCGTATTCTTTATGTCTAGCTCGAGTTTAGCTACAAAAAAAAGTCAAATTTATGTTGAATATTCTCAACAGTCCATCACCGCCATGTTGGCAGCCATATCTTAAAAATATATATCAATATTATTTTAGGGCATTATTGGAGTCATATTTGAGCTCTTGGACTCTGAAAAAGAAGCCGAAATTTATTTTTGTGATTCGAATAATCCGAATACTGGTAAATTTTGTAAGATAACTTCGGATAAGCGAGTCTGAAAGAAAAAAAAAAGAATCTGGAACAAACTGGATATCATTTAATGCATTAAAAAAAAAACAGAAATCAGCAGATCATTAAAGTTATGCAAGTCTCAGCAATACCTTTGCACATTTTGTAAATTTATCTTGGTAGTTATAATGGTCAAAATATTTTTTGAATTAAAAACAATCAAACTCAAGCTGGTGTTAACTAAATCGATACCCCAAAGCCCTGTCAATATTTGCAAAAGTTCATCACTTAAAATTATTAAGTGGCAGCTGATTTTCTTGTTATCTTTCTTCCCCTAATCTAATCTAACCCCGCAATTCAACGCCTATTACAACGTCCAGCAACACGACGTAGACCGGGAACAAATTACAGCCAAAGCCCTGATGGACAATATCCTGAGGGGGCGAGGGTGCGAGATTGAAGATGCTTCACCGGAGGCAGCCAATTTCCCGCCATCATCCCATCATTATTGCCGCGCCAAGAGAGACCTTGCGCGAATGCAAATTTTTGCCGGTTTCACGATCAAGGTTGCATTTTTCTGTTCCGATGGAATTTCCACTTAACTGAGCTGGGCAAACAAACCGGCGTACAGCTTTTCGCTTTCCGTGATGTGCACTGTAAAAAATGTTTAGGTTTCGATTTTTTTTTCATTAGATTGTGTTAAATTTTGACTGAATTTTCAATCAATTTAAAAGTATAATTTTCTGCCAAATTTAATTACTGTGACTTTCACTCAAAGATCTCCGCGTAGACTTTTGCGATGTATTCACTTTTCGCACACCTTTTTTTATGCTCTCTCTCCCTCGATCTGCCACTTGATGTTGCGGTACCGCCAAAGATGCTGGGCGGTGGGTGGTGAAAATTGCATTAACTCGGCGCAATTAGAAGTTTCTGGACCGGTCGTCAACCTGCGGCCAGCCAACGCGTCCAAGGGATCGGCAAAGCCAAATAAGCCGACGGGCTCGGACGGTTCGTGGAAGAGCTTTTCTGCTTATTTATTTGTTTGTTTGCATTTTTCCAATGTTTTCTGGAGCAATGCGGTACTGAACGTGGATCGCGGTGTCTGGTGGAGTGACTGACGATCCACGCAAATCGTTTTCTAATGGACAATTACCATAACACCACATTTGCTCCCACTTGATGCGGATTCTTGCATAGGGGAGAGCGTGGAGAGTTAATTTGTTTAATGTTATTGTTCAATTTTGGATGTAGAGATTATATAAATGAATTTTAAATTTCTTTGAAAAATTTAACTCCTCAAAATCAAATGCACTAGTCTCCCCTAAACATCCAGCATAAAACCTAGCGGATGACGATCGAAGAGCCGTCTAAATGGCCTGTCGTGATCGGGGACTTTCTTTTATAATAAAAACACAGATATTTTGCAATCAACAAACAACACGTCTTATTCCACAGAAATTAACCACAAAACTGATTTGACAATCTTCATTCTCTCTTTCGCCGGCCGCGCGCATCTCGTTGTTTTCTCGCTCGTTGTTCTCTCTCGCAGCTCGCTAGCGCGCTCTCGCACTCAATCCACGATTAGCTAACAAGGCAATATTCATGAAGGTGCGCACTTTTTGTTGCGCTCTTAACTCTTATTTATGAATTATATCAATCTTATAATAAATACTCATTTAATAATTTATTACATATTCAATCCTGCAACCCATAATCCCTACATTCTCCCTCTTTTCTACTCTCAAGATGACGAATATCAATCATAATTCCTAACAGAAAAATTGCATGAATGCTAAATCAATTAATGTTTTTTTTATTTCCTAAAAGATTTTCGTCGGGTTCCTCGACTATGTTTTCATGCTGATCTAAATACGAAAGCGCAGTCTTCGAAATGTTTCATCTATGTTGTCCAAGAGGCTGACATCCGATCGCAGAAGTTGTAGAAAATGGAATGCGCTGATAAGGTTGAAAATTTAAAACACCTGAAAATATAAGAAAAAGAAAAAACGAGGAGAAAAACAAAAACCACAAAAATTTCTCAAATAAATGCAGGTTTATCAATTTTTTATGCAATACGAGATTAGTGATTGTTTACCTGATTTTCTTTAAATTTTATGTAATTTAAAATTAAAAAGCAAATTTTACAAACATTGCTGAAACAATACAACACGATTTAAAAAAATAATAATTCAAATTCAAAAGCAATTTTTATTTTTTTAAACATTTCGAATTAAATGGAATCTTATTATTTTTATTTATCATCATTTTGTGAATATGAAATATAAAACAATGTGTTCTAAATTCAAAAATCTAACGTGTTGCTGACTTAAATAACAAATAAAGCATAATCCTGGCGTTTTTAAAGTTTTAAATTTATGTGTACCATAAAAAAAACAAAGAATAAGCATTTCTAAAAATTTATACAATGTGGTAATTTATTTAACTTATTTAAAAAAAACTGAAACAAAAACTATGACAGGCACAGATATTGTTTTTACTCAAATTTACACTTTGAATTTATGTGCGCCCGCCACGGAGTTCAAACCGATCTATGGATTATGAGCCCAAGCCCAGTGCCACGTCCGATTGATCCACTAGACGGGACTTGAAGGTAAACATAAACTGATTTTAGGTAATGTTAAATGCAAACGTGACGAAAAGTATATGTTTGTGCTTAATACCCAAAAACACCCAAGATGGATCTTCAAGCCTTCCTCATTTTCAATATTTTTATCTGTACTTTTCTGTAACTTATTCCCAACCAAGCTGTACAGCTAAAACAAACATTTTTTTTTTAAATAAAGACTAGCATGGAGATAGGAAGGAAAGGGGTCAAGAAAAAACTTCACGAACAGTAGAACAAAGGAGAGGGAGCGTTTTCTTAGGGTTTTTCTTCACCCTATCTGGCTTGCTTTCGCTTCTACTGCTGCCCATTTGAATTTTTTCTTGACCGGTTCCTTCCGATGTGCATACACCGCTTAACATTGTATCAAAAATTACCGCATTTTAACTAATTTTGAACTTGTTAATAAATCATGGCAAAAATTACTAAAATGCAAAATCAGTAATATTTTCGAAGAATTTGTTTTCATCAATACCGGTACACTTTTATAAAATAAAAAACAGTCCATATTTAAGTTTAAGATGATTTCTTGAAAAGCAATATCAATAAATGAAGCAAATTGCAAAAATAATATAAATAATTCAATTGATGCTCAAAATGTGCTTTGCTGCACAAAATACATTTAAAAAAAAAATCAAATGTTGTTTATTCTTGCCACAAAAGCTTTCTTAAAAAAATACATATTTAACGATTTTGTTCTGTAAATGCATGGTAGTATCAACATTTTTCAACTTTTATATTAAAAATTTTGTACTTTCTATTAATATTCACTTACGCGATCTTTTAACCAGACAAAGAATAGTTTTTACCGAATAGTTTTTTTTTTCTCTGTTGTGTCTACTTAATAATATTTTTGTTTATCTTGAAACAAAACATAGTTCAGAAAATATTATTCTAATGAATAACACAAAATCATGTGGTAAATTGTTGCAATAAAAATAAAATATATAAACTGAAATAAATGCCGTTCCGCTATATTCGATTTCTATTATATGTCAAATTAATTTTCACTTCAAATTGTATTTATTGTAGCTAAAGGTATGGATTCAAGCACTGTTGATATTACCGTAGATTAGACTATTCAATGTTACATTTAATCATGATCAAAACAATGTTTAAGGTCATTTTATTTATATATACCTTCAAAATGTACTGTGCTTATCAGATAACAACAAAAAACATATTTTATTCAATTATTCTTGCAATGCATAGATGTATAGATTGCAATCTGACTACTATCTCAAAGGGTTCCAGCTCAGGCGAAACATTTTTCAAACTACCACCGCAGAGGTCTGTCAGGCTCCAACACGGAGGAGACAATATCCTAACCATAAATTCCTTCAAAACGTATCTTGCTTATCTAAAAACAGCTGAAAGATTTTTTAATGTTTTATTTTTTAAATATTTTGTTTTATTTTTCTCGTAATGTAAAATGAGTTCCAAGCAACTTTGATATATTACTTGAGTAGATTGTTCACAGAAACTTAATTTTTTTTTTTAATCACGATCTTTACGATCCCTGTCAATAATTTCTTTTCTTATTTAAAATTTTAACTTTTTCTTTGCTGATAAACTCCTGTTATGTAATTTGAAAAAGTTTGGTTTCATAATTAAGTACAATCGATTAAAGAACCCCAAAGTTTCTTTAATTTATTTCAAAATAATGTTTCTCTTAATTGATTTTTGATGTATTTACCATACTAAAATTTCGAAAGTTTTTTTTTTAACTCAATAAAATGATACAGTGTTAAAATATAATTTTTATCGAAATTAATGAATGATTTTGAACCATTTTGATACAAATAACAGATATTACATTGAAAAATAAATTTAAATATTTCCTAGTTTTTTTTTTAAATAATGTCTTTTTTTTGTTGCTCAAATTGTCACTCATACTTCTCAATTCAAAATTAATATTCAAAAATTTGTATTATTTTCTCTTGTGACGCAACGCCCTCACACTTTAAATTATATTTCAAGCATTTCTGATGATTAATCATTCCTTTATTTATTATTTAAAAATGCATCAAATTAATTATTTAGTGTATTATTTTACATTTTTTAACTAATAATGTAATGTTCATGTTAACGATTACTTAAATTTTTACTTCCCTGTGAAATAATGTTGGGTTTCAAGCAACTTTTGTATCACAGCTGAGTTAATCGATTAAAGTAACAATTAACCATAACAACTATCAATATGTAATACTTAATCATTAGCGTCTTTCAATTTAGAGGTTTATCTTTTAAGAGAGGAAAACTCCAGTTTTAGTAATAGTGACAACCGTTTTAGTCCTATTCGATGAATTTAATATCATTTTTTTAGGTAGTTCACAGACATAACGCCAAAATACATATTGCTTTATCTGTGGATACCAAAAAGTGCTCACTTTCACATTTAAATTTATTTATTAATTTTCTTAGGTCAATTTCTTTTGTGATGTTAAAGACGGTCCTTAATTGAATGAAAAAAAAAAAAATTGCTGAACAATATATTTGTAAAATCCATAAGGCTCCTTCTGCGAAGTTATTTAAAAAAACGTTACATAATCCACCTTTAGGAGGTTGGTGCCTTCCTCTCATTTATAGAGTGATTCCAACCCGCCTAAAGTGTCCACATGGTTTATTGATCTCCCCTAACGTGATCGCAGCACCAGAGCTCCTAATAAATTAACAGACTACCTACAGACTTTTGTCAAGATTATACAGACACGGCCTTTGAGGAAAAAGGCATCCCTCTACACAGCTTTTTCGTGGCGATCAGACCCGACCAGTTGAGGTTATGTGAATTCAGACCATTTTTTAAACTGCTTGTAATTTAAGATAGGTAAGTCAGATCTTGAAAATTCTTCAAAAATCAAATTATTCGCTCTACAGCTTTGCCTTGGCGTTCTCGATTGCGAGATTCCTACTCGAAACTAAGTGTCTGAAGGCTTGATTGTTGAGGCAATTGCAAACCTCTTTGTACACCTTAGCTTCCATCCACCCCGGGATTCGAACTGACGACCTTTGGATTGTCAGTCCAACTGCCTACCAGCGACTCCACCGAGGCAGGACCCAGGGAGACGACTCCTACACCTGGACTGAGCTAACGACCTAACCTTTTTTTTTTAAGGTTAGTCCGGGGCCAACATTTACTTCCCGTCCGACGGTAGGCGTGATCAGACAAATCTCGTCTCGAAAGATGCCACCGGGACCGTCTGGGATCGAACCCAGGCCGACTGGGTGAGAGGCAATCACGCTTACCCCTACACCACGGTCCCGGCTATAAAAAGAAAATTCTTACTTTACCTAAAAGGTCTTCTCATATGCTTTCTAAAAATTTATAACATTTGAGAGTTTCATGAAAAAACCACCCTTTTTACCATAATTTTAATTTAATATGAAACGGTTTTTTTTAACATGTCTTTTTAAATGCATGATAAAACTGCATGAATTTAAATAGCAACTTTGGGGACGTTAAGACGGATCGATTAAAACCGTTCCGGCCAAAATCGGTTGAACCTGTGACGAGATATTCCAGTGACATTGATTTGGTACACATGTCTACATACAGCCAAACACACAGACATTTGCTCAGTTGGTGATTCTGAGTCGATATGTACAAATGAAGGTAGGTCTAGGAGGTCTAATTAAAAGTTCATTTTCCGAGTGATTTTATAGCCTTTCCTCAGTAAGGTGAGGAAGGCAAAAATCATCACAAAAGTCTGTCGGGTTCCTTTATCGAGGAGATTGTTATCTGACTGCTTTCGCAAAGAACTCCAGCACAGATTGTTCATTTT
Organism: Culex quinquefasciatus; assembly: GCF_015732765.1. Taxonomy (NCBI): domain Eukaryota; kingdom Metazoa; phylum Arthropoda; class Insecta; order Diptera; family Culicidae; genus Culex; species Culex quinquefasciatus. Next base: position 191,650,806 of record NC_051863.1, on the reverse strand, counting down.
TTTCTGACTACCATCGCAGAGGTCTGTCAGGCTCCAACACAGAGGAGACTTTTTTTCTGACTACCATCGCAGAGGTCTGTCAGGCTCCAACACAGAGGAGATTTTTTTCTGACTACCATCGCAGAGGTCTGTCAGGCTCCAACACAGAGGAGACTTTTTTCTGACTACCATCGCAGAGGTCTGTCAGGCTCCAACACAGAGGAGACTTTTTCTGACTACCATCGCAGAGGTCTGTCAGGCTCCAACACAGAGGAGATTTTTTCTGACTACCATCGCAGAGGTCTGTCAGGCTCCAACACAGAGGAGACTTTTTCTGACTACCATCGCAGAGGTCTGTCAGGCTCCAACACAGAGGAGACTTTTTTTCTGACTACCATCGCAGAGGTCTGTCAGGCTCCAACACAGAGGAGACTTTTTTCTGACTACCATCGCAGAGGTCTGTCAGGCTCCAACACAGAGGAGACTTTTTTCTGACTACCATCGCAGAGGTCTGTCAGGCTCCAACAAAGAAGAGACTTCAAAATTAACTATGACTAATCAATTATAACGGCAAAAAACGTTGCTCAAATCAAATTTCAAAGCAAAACAATGTTTGTCAATTTCTGCATAAATCTATAAAATTTTCATTAGAATTTTAAAACGCTATTTTTCCATTTCCACAGCATCAAGCAACAATCTAATATTGCATCAAATTCACAGTAAAAATTTATCGTCAATAATAACAACAATCAAATCTTCATTCAAATGAGACCTAAACATTTTTCATTAACCATAAAATTAATAATCAAATTTTGCATCAACTTCAAAACAAATCATTGGTCATCAATTACCATATAAACAATCGAATATTGCGTCAAATTTAAAACTCAAAATTGCCCACCATAAAATAACAATCAAATATTGCATGAAATTTAAAACCGAGTAAAAATACCGTTCTATAATAACAATACTCAAATTCAGAAAACAAATCTTGGCCTTCGATTGCCACAACAAAAAGCAAATCTACCATCATATTCAAAATAATACCTGGTTTTCGATTACCACAATATTAATCAAACTTCGTATCTTACTCGAAACAAAATATTGGTTTTCATTTATCGCAAAAATAAGCAACTTTGTCATCTTATCATAACAAAACATTGGTCTTTAATTCCCTCATCAACAATCAAATCTTTCAATCAAAATTAAACCTGTAAATTTTGTTATTTGTGATTTTATTGGACTTTGCATCAAGTCATTGCCACAACAAGCATATCTTTCATTAAATTTAAAATAAAACTAACAAGAAGCAAATATTTATCTTATTCAAAAATAAACATTGGTCTTCAATTACCAAAGTAACCAGCATCCAATCCAAAATAAAAAATAAAAATAATGATCATGATCATCAATAATAACAACAATCCATAACAATCAAATTTTGCATCAAATTCAAAACATTGGTCGTCAATTATAATAACAACAATAAAATTCAAACAACAAATTTGATTTCAATTACCAAAACAATAACTAAATTAAAAACAAATTATCTACCTTCAATCGCAAACTAATCCTCCATTTAATTCATAAAGAATTATTGATTTTCAATTTCCACAATCTTGTCAAATCTTTTGTCAAATTATAAACAAAATATTGATTTTCATCAATCACAAAAATAAGAAGAAAAAAAATTGAAGTCTAATTCGTAACAAAACATTGGAGTTCAATTTCCACAACAACGATTAAACATTGCATCAAATTAAAAACAAAACATTGGTCGTCAATCAAAACAACAACAATCACATCTAAAGCAAAAATGTGATTGTACAAAAACAATCAAATCTTGAGCAAATTATTTGCCTTCAAATTCCTGCATAAACTTAGAATAAAACATTGGTTTTCAATTATCACAGCGAAAAGCCAAACTTACTACTTCAAAACAAAACATTCGTTCCCAATACCACAACAACAAGCAAATCATTCATTAAATTCAAGACCGTCAATTATCGCAGATAGTTTTATGCCTTTTATCAATTTCAAATAACAAGTTCAAGCAAAAATCTACCTGTTTCAAAACACAGGCACAACAGCAAAGCGAAATTTGGACGTGCTTCCTGGCAGGTAAACAAAACTGTTGGATTTCACAACACAACAATTCAAGCAAAACAAATGATCTTTCATGAATCAAAAAGGTTCGACTTACCGGACTGTGCCATTGTCGTGATCGGGGACTTTCTTTTATAATAAAAACACAGATATTTTGCAATCAACAAACAACACGTCTTATTCCACAGAAATTAACCACAAAACTGATTTGACAATCTTCATTCTCTCTTTCGCCGGCCGCGCGCATCTCGTTGTTTTCTCGCTCGTTGTTCTCTCTCGCAGCTCGCTAGCGCGCTCTCGCACTCAATCCACGATTAGCTAACAAGGCAATATTCATGAAGGTGCGCACTTTTTGTTGCGCTCTTAACTCTTATTTATGAATTATATCAATCTTATAATAAATACTCATTTAATAATTTATTACATATTCAATCCTGCAACCCATAATCCCTACATGGCCCATTATCATCGTTTGCACAAAAGCATTTCGCGAACATATCCATCAGTGATGGAGAAAGATTGCGTCTTCTTAGAAATGGACAGCAAGAAGCAGGAGGAAAACGCGATCCCGCTGTGTCAATCATAGTGAAAGAGCCTTTAATGTGGTGGATTACGGCCAAACCCCACACACACACACGCGGAGTTCTGCAGCAAAAAGTTCCGATATTTTTCCCGCCACAAACACTTTGCACAATCACACATGAGTGAGAAGTTGATTTTTTTGCTGTATTTCCTTGCCAAAGCCCATCATTATTTGCGGATAATGTGGCGGCAAAACTGACCTCTTACACATCACATCACGCGTTACAACGGGCCGCGCTGTCTTTGGCGGGAAATTGCATTTTCCGAGGAAAGAGCAACAAACGTGCCGACCACGAATGCCGACCTACAGGGAAGTTGAAAGGAAAGCGTACGTACCGTGGCTTATGGTTTGCGTGAGCAGCGGGAAAACGGTTGGCCTTGTTTTGGAAAATTACTATTTCAATATCATTAATGGATTCTTAGTTCTCAAGTATTTGTATTTTTTTCTTCAATTTATTCGAATTTTAAAGGGCTTTTGTGACAAAAACGCCTATGTTTTTCTCCTGGAAAACTTTTGGAGCTTTTGTATGATAACATTTTAAAATTATGGGATTTTGCCGGCCTATTTTATATTATTTAAATTGCATATAACAAATGGTATAATCTGTTTCTAGTTATATCACCTAAGATAAAAAAAACAACAACCCACTAAAACTCTCATATTACTTTTAAAGACAACTTATATTTTCTTGTTTTTGGTATTTTGCCAAGTATTTTGCTTTCAATTTGAGTATTTTCAAATACATTTGTCTTACTTAGACAATGTATTTTTTAAAGGTTTTTCTTCAACCAATCCAACCAACCAAGCAATCATACTCTTTTGTCAATAACGGGTTTTTTGTCACCTATTTTCAATTTCAAATATAAGTTGCAACAAATTTCGTTAAAACATAATTCCAAAAATATAATTTTCCAAGCATTACCAAAGTTAAAATTTACAAGTAGCCTATTTTTTAAAAAAAGAATACCATGATTCCATGATAATTTTTGTAATGGAAATACGCAACTTTTGGTACCCTAAAATGTATAGGTCATCGCTGAAATTTTCAAGTTATCGCAGTTTTAGTGAATAAAATTGTTTTTTTGCCGATTTTGTCATTTTCGCGTTTTTACGCGCGGCGCGTCGAAAACCCCAGTTTTTAATTAAAATAAAATCGTATCTCGGAATATTGAAAACATAACTTCATCATTTTTTTATATGTTATGTTAAATTTTCCGAAGAATCTGATAAACATAATTTCAGATATAGGCTCTTTGGTCCCAAGACTTTCAAAAGAGCATTTTAAGTTTTCATTTGACCTTTTCAAATGTTATGCTAGATATTTGAAACTTTTAACTATTTTTCCTTAAAAGCCTAACTCATACACTTTCGTTTGCGCTCAAGACAGCTAAAATCGGTTGAAATGGTGCGGAGTTATGATTTTTTGAAAAATATGTTTTTTTCAAAAAATCGACGAAAATTGCCATTTTTCGGACCACCCTAACACGGTGTAAGTCACCCTAATGGCCAAACAAAAAAATACGGGCCTAATTATTTCGGCCAAGGAATCCCCAGAAAAATTTTGAGACCGATCGGAGAACTTTTTTTCGAATCATGCTGTTTTCGTGGGGAATTGTTGTATTTGAATATGATTGAGATATAATATAATTTAAAATTGAGAGCCGGATATATGAATATGATTGAGATGTAAAATAATTTAAAATTGAGAAATTTTGAAAATAAATATCATTTTATAAACTATGTTTCAATGCAAATCAAATTTGCAAGCGAGAAGTATTTTGTTTTTTATTTCGATCAAATGTGTCATTTTCAAGTTATAGCCAGACAATTTTCTACAATTTGCTCATTTAAACTTTGAGAAATTATTACTGAGCCAGAGCATTGCAAATAATTGAAATTGAGAAAAATAAAGTTTTGTAGTAAGCCAAGTTTTTCAATCAGCCTTTATTTTTCAACTCACGATAGCTCGGCTATTATTGGTCGGATTTTAAAGGTTTAAAATGAAGGTTTTTTTTTTAATTTTCTATTCCTTCGAGTTAAAATTCTTAAAAAAATTAAATAAGCAAAAAAAAAATCGGTTATCTTTTGAATATTAATTTTTGTATTTTTTAAACCGGCTGAAACTTTTTTGGTGCCTTCGGTATGCCCAAAGAAGCAATTTAGCATCATTAGTTTGTCCATATAATTTCCCATACAAATTTGGCAGCTTTCCATACAAAAATGATATATGGCAATTCAAAAATCTGTATCTTATGAAGGAAGTTTTTGATCGGTAGAACACGCGATAAATAAATTGTGGTGATTTTTGACTTCGATTTTCGATTTCACTTTTTGTCACTAAAACTTGATTTTCAAAAAAAACACTGTTTTCATTTTTTTTATTTTCTGATATGTTTTAGGGGACATCAAATGGCACCTTTTCAGAAATTTTCAGAAAGGGGAAAAAATCTTTGACCGAGTTATGTTTTTTTTTGAATCAATACTGATTTAAAAAACAATTAAAATATTGGTCGCAAAAATTTTTCAACTTTATTTTTCGATGTAAAATCGAATTTGCAATCAAACAGTACTTAAGTGAAATTTTGATAAAGTGACCGTTTTCAAGTTATAGGCCATTTTTAGGTAACTTTTTTAAAAATGACTATTATTGCATTTATTAATTTTTTAAAACTAGTGCCCATGTTTGCCCCTTTTTGAAAGAAATATTTTTGAAAATATTAGAAAATTCTCTGAATTTTGCTTTTTTGAGCTTTGTTGATACGACCCTTAGTTGCTGAGATATTGCCATGCAAAGGTTTAAAAACAGGAAAATTGATGTTTTCTAAGTCTCACCCAAACAATCCACCATTTTCAAACGTCGATATCTCAGCAACTAATGGTCCGATGATCAATGTTAAAATATGAAACATTCGAGAAATTTTCCGATCTTTTCGAAAACAAGATTTTCAAAAAAAATTAAATCAAGACTAAAATTTCAAAAGGGCCAAACATTCAACATTATTATATTATTAGTAATCATTAGTTTTAAAAAAATGTAAGATTTGACGAAAACAAAAATTTTAGCAAAAAAAAGTCTTTTTGCGATACTAAACATCACAAATTAAAAAAAAATCTGAAGAATTTTTAATCAACCCAAACATGCTAAAACTGGTTTTAAACGCAGGGGAATGCAAAAACCGCAATATCACAACATAAATGTAGGAGACGATAAAAAGAACGATATTAAGCAATCTATCATGTTTATAAATTGATTAAACATGAAAATGTGTGTTTTTTTTTAATTATTTCGATTTGTTTACCCATTGTTCATCTACAAATTGTGGCAGGTATTTCTCCGTCAGCTTGCGTTTCACCTGCAAATGTAGTCGTGAACTGTGATTGTATGTCAAACATTGAAATTATAAAAAGTAATTGGCATTTTTAACCTAATTTCATAACAGAAATTTGACCTAGTAAACTACTTTACTTTGACCGAGCCTCGTAGCCTAGTGGTTACGCTTCCACCTCGTAAGCGGCAGATCGGGGTTCGAATCCCGGCTCGGGCCAACACAACTGGTGATCTTTTCCCTTTTGGATTCGATTGCTTAGTAAAAGGGAGGCAGTGTATCATCACAATCTGAACCTTATCACGACACCTTAGGGAGGCGACCTATGGAATTTTAACATTCACCTCAACGTGTTAACATTAAGTTAAGAAATAGTCACTGAATCCGCTTTGTAAATGTGGCCCCGATACTCTTCATGGGCCAAGGGAAAAATCTACTAAACTACTTTGTAACAAGAAATTTGATATGCAAAATTTAGGAAGAGAGTAGGCAAAACTGGTTCCGCAAACTGCCTGGTTATCAAACAAAACATTCAACATAACCCAATGTCCGGAATAATTCAACATTCAAACCCGTTGTGGGATCCCATAACCACGTAACACTGACATAATCATGCACGATCTAATAATTTGTATCACGAAACCCATGCTCTGCATATGTCAGACAATCACTTAAACTGGTCCGGATCACTTGTCTGGAGCATTGTGCTTCACTGCTTTTACCCCCCTTAGTCATACAGTCAGCTTAAACGATGTGGCCAGGTTTCAACGCAAAGTGCTCTCTCATCTCGCAGCAACAACAATAGAACTCAGAACTGCCTACACCTACAACTCACTCCCATCCGCCAGCCAGCATGTAGGTACTTCAACACTGGACAGCAACAAATAGGTCGTAAATTGTTGGGTCCAGTACTCGAGTTGAACGGACACGCCAGGTACTGCCCGTGTACTGGCAAGTGGCAAAAGTACAAACGGGTGAGTGCACTACACATGAAACCGTTGCGTTTGACCGAGTTTGTTGATGAATGTTGGGTACGACCACGTCCCAGAGCAGAGCCCCAAATCCCAACCCAGCTGAATGATGACGACGAAGAACAATCGACGAAGCCTAATTACACCATTCAGCCGGGTTGTTGTCCACGATGGGTGCCTCCAGAGTTGGTCACCCGTTGATGGTTGCGTTAGCTAATAGCTGTACATCTCTCTGCGACCATTACTCGGTGGGAGATACCTGTCACTGCTGCGCTGCTGCTGATTGCGGTGATTAAGAGTCGACTTTACCGAAATGATGAAAACGTAACGCAACTTGGAGTTGACCGATGGTCGCGATAATGGTCTCGAAGACGCGTTCGGAAATTAATTCTGACCGTTATGTAGGGGGTGTGCGGGACGTTTCTCACCGGCACTCGAAGTGAAACCTCGGCCAGAGAGGGCATGACTTGCAGCAATGCAATCCGTTCCTTTCAACTGATGGGAGCGATTGTGGTTAAAGTTTCGAGTATTGCTCCAGAAAGGCACGCAACACTTGAACTCAAGATTAAGATGCTGTTGGTCTTGCAAGATCTTGAAGTTGAAAACAACTACCTTTTCAAAAAGCTTGACAAATATAAAAAAGAAACTATGGTAATTAATAGGTTCTCGGAAGCCAAATCATTAACACTAACACCCAATGTCAACAGTCCATCAGTCAACGCTAATGAGAGTCGTCCAAGTGACGAAGAAGTGCTCGTCTCAACGTTGAACCTCAACTCAAGAGTGATTTCAAGACATTTGAGCCAGAAAGAAAGCACCGTAACAACTCGGCTACCTCCCCTGCCCCCCCCCCCCTTCTTTTAATGGCTTAATCGTGAGAAAGCACGCGTCCCATAAATAAATTGAACTTTACTTACGTGACAGACAGGTGTGCTTTCGGAACTGCAAGAAGCCGTCCTCGCAGTGGCACCGGCTCTCGACGCAAACGCTGTTAGCCACACGCATCGAGCACTGCTCTGACAGGACACACTCGCTCTCCAGCAGTTGGGCTGCAAACGAAATTCAAACAAAACCATTAGGGCGCAATTAAAACCCGGCGGAGATTCCGACGCGGTCAGTTCTTGGAAGCGAAAAATCTCTTACACGGCAGGCACTTGGTCTCGTTGAGCCGCACGTAGAACGGAGAGCACTCGCAGAAGCCCTCCAGGGTGCAGTAGCTGCCGCGGATGCTGTCGGTGCAATCCATGTCGTGCTGACAGGGCGCACCCAGCGTCTGGGATTTGCCGCTGGCGGCGTGACCACTTGCTATCATCACCTGCAGGGAGAGGGAAGGAGAAGAAAGAGATAGAAATTGGAGATTAAATACTTGGCAGTTTAAATTGGAGCAGTTGCGGCTGATTAGGACGATTGGGGATGAGACTATTTAACGGCAAAATTGCTGACATCGGAACCCGGAACTTGTTTGAGAATCTAACTTAAAACAACCTTTTGTATATCAGACGACCACTTTTTCCACTTTATATCGCATTCTAAATATAAAGTTACCAAAATTTTAGAAATTTTAAAGTAAGATTTAACATCACATTACTCGACATTTTTGAAGTTGATGTCAGCAAATACTTCAGTTCCACCAAGTTATGATAGATTTGGGCTTTGGGATCTCATTTCATATAGTGTACTTTTAATTTTATTCAAATTGGACAATTATTTTTATTGTTTCAATTTGGTGAGCACAGATGCAAAAAGCTTAAAAAATAATTTTCCTGAATTTTTAAATATTTTAAAATTTTGGTTTGGCGTTTTGATTCATGATTACAAATTTCTGAATGTCAAAAAATCAGGGGTGGAAAAAATATTTTTTATTTCAAGAAATTTCAAAACTTAATAGAAATAGAAATCTAATCGACTGAAAACAATTTCAAATGCATTTTCTGCGAATGGTTTGGATCGCTTAAAAATATTTTGAATTCTTTACACTTTCTGTGGGTTTTTGATAGTACGGTCCAAAATTATAATTTTTCATTTACAGAAATAAATTGATTCTAAACTAAGGAACTTCGGAAAACTGCTTTTACGACTTATTGACTAATACACAAAAAATACTATTTCAGGGTTCATGAAATTCGAATCAAAGATTCGTTAACCTTTTTTACTCGTATTGTGGCACTTTTCATGATTTCATGAAATTCATTCATACAATTCTGAATAAAATTTGTGAATTTTATTCTTAGCACAAACTAAATGACTTCTGAAAGTTTTTCACAAATTATTAGTCACTCACTTTTAATAATTCAGATTAAAAGAATTGAGATATAAAATTAACGCAGCGGAACAACTTCTAGGAAAAATTACAATTATTGTCCCCAGATATTAAGTTTAATGATTGTTTGCCATTTATGATGATAAAAACCAAAAAATCATCAAATTTCAACTCACAATCATAAACTATGATACTCAATCATGCATTTGCTTCATGATTACATTTAATTGATAGTGATAAATTTTTTTGATTTTTACTAAGACACGATTTTCAGTGATTTTGAGCTCGAAACCGTGAAGAGATAGAAATTTTGTGTCCAAGGAACTTTTGCGTTAAATTGGACGCCCGATTAGATGGCGTACTCAAAATAAAAAAAGTGTTTTTATCAAAAAAGCTTATAAATAGGTTTAAAATCACTGACATTTCCCGTTACTCAACTGTCAAAAGTCGTGAGACATTTCATTTGATGGGAAATTTAATGTACTTTATGAATTTTAAATAACTTAGAAGGGTCATTTTTTCATTTAGAAGAAAATTTTTCATTTTAAAATTACGTGTTTTTTGTAACTTTGCAGGGTTTGAGGTTGTAACAATGTTTTACAAAGTTGTAAAGAAGACAAAAAAAATTGATGTATAAATTTAAGGGGTTTGTATGTATTTTTCACGAGTTATCAGAATTTTACTTTTTTTTTTAAAAGTGATGGTTTTGACCATTTTTGACCAGTTTTTCGAATTTTTAACCCCTTAAACTCAATCGTATGCTTCTTCGAAAAGTTCAGCTAATTTTGCATAATTTTGACCTCTTGGAAGATTGTTGTGACTCGTGCATTGCGAGAAATCATATCTCAGAATCCTGTTTATGAACTCCTCCCATTTGTTAGTATGTTATGTGAAATTGTTCGAGGAATCCGATAAAAATATTTCCAGACATAGGCTCTTTGGTCCAGACACCGTCGAAACGGCATTTTAAAATTTCATACGACCTTTTCATATGTTAAGATAGATTTTTGAAACTTCTTACTATTTTTTCTTGAAAGGCCAGCTTATCACCTTTCATTTGCGTATAAGACAGCTAAAATCGATTGAAATGGCGGGGAGTTGTGATTTTTTTAAAAAGGTGGTTTTTGCAAAAATCAACGTAAACGACCATTTTTCGGACCACCCTAACACGGTGTAGGTCACCCTAATGGCCAAACAAAAAAAAATCGGCTTGGGAACCCTCAGACAAATTTTGAGCCCGATCCGAGCACTTTTGTTTTTTTAATGCTGTTTTCGTGGGGAATTGTTTAATATATAGGTCATTAGAGTGTATAATCAAAAATCGATTTTCCAGCACAGCAATTTTTCAGTTCCTTTTGGGGTCCTAAACAAATCCCCATAGTTTGGGAACGATTGGTTTAGTCCTCACATTGCGCAAAGCGATTCAATTTTCCATATAAATTTGTATGGGAAAAACCATTTTTTTGGATTTTGATATTTATAAAATCCACATTTCACGCTGTACTAAAACCGGATTCATATTCGGTTGCTCTGGAAGGTGCTCTACAACTTTCCTGAATAGAGTATGGTGCTAGCTTGTCCCTGAAAGAAGATACAGCGTCCTCAAAACTCGTCTAAAACGTGATTTTCGAGCAAAAAACACGTTTTAGACGAGTTTTGAACACGCTGTATCTTTTTATAGGAGCAAGTTAGCACCATACTCTCTTCGGGAAAATTGTAGAGCACATTTCAGAGCAACCGAATATGAATCCGGTTTTAGTACAGCGTGAAATGTGGATTTTATAAATATCAAAATCCAAAAAAATGGTTTTTCCCATACAAATTTATATGGAAAATTGATTCGCTTTGCGCAATGTGAGGACTAAACCAATCGTTCTCAAACTTTGGGGAGTTGTTTAGGACCCCAAAAGGAACTGAAAAATTGCTGTGCTCTTTAAATTAGGACAACTTTATTTTTTTCCATACAACCATATTACACCCTAATAGGTCATACAGATTGAGAAAAAAAATAAAACCTTTGGAAAACAATATTTTTATAAATTCATTGATATTTTGCAAATTTAAAAAAAAATGTAAAAACTCTATTTCGAAGTTTTATGTATTCATAATTTATGCAAATTAAAAAAAAAATCTATTGGAAAGAACTGTAAGATGATTGGATGAAAAAAAATGAATGCAAAGAAAAAATGCTTTGGAAAATAAATATTTTACAAAATTATTTCATGATCGTATGCTTATTCCGATAAAATAAAAATAAGTATTTTTCCGATTTGGATGTTGTTTTTGAAACTGTATTTGACTGTAACAATTAACATTTTATGTCACAAATCAGTACAACAATTTGTCTAAACATTTCACTAAACAATTTGCCAGCTGGATCCCAACACAAGTTTCAATTAGAGCCCCGGGTTCAACTTTCCCGCAGCAATTAGCCCCAGTCAGGGCGGTGTCCCCTCATTAGACGAGAAGTACCTTTCTTTCACTCGCCACTGGAAAATTAGCCTGCAATAATGTGCAACTTAAACAACAGAAGGGAAAAACAAAAACACAGAGTTAAAACACTCTATTATGACCATCTTCAGGTCTTTTCTTTTAAATTTCACCAATTGTTTGGACACAGCATGTCCACCAAGTGGCTAGCCACCAAAACCAGTCACAAAGATCTTAGAGAGATGCCGCAGCGACGACGACGACCCACCGTGGTTTAGCCAAAGTTCCCACGTGGTTCCCACCCGAAAATCGTTTCGATAGCGAAAGTTTTTCACGTGCGCGGCGGGAATTTAATTTCAAAGCTTCCCCCGTCCCTTTGTTCATGTGTGTGAGTGTTTAGAGCGCTTTAGTTTGGCCAATTTGTTGGACTCTCGCTTTCTCACCCTTTTTTTTTTGCTGCTGCTACCGATGACTGTGGCGCGTAACCTTTTCCGAACACACAGACACACGCATCACGGTGTGCAGAAGAAAAGCCCTAGTTTGCGGAGCTTTCACTGTTTTTCTTGGCTTCGTTTTGGGCGCCGGTAGTCGCCCACCCCCGCACCTGGAACTAATCGCTTCATTCTTGTGCAACCGGGCGAGGGAGTGGATTTGCTATTGTTGTAATTAGTCGCTTCTCTAATTGAGGATGGAAACGAAATGGAAATGAAACTTGTGGAAGAAAATTATTTATATTTAATTATTTTACATAATTATGGTGTTTCTTCTTCTGATGGCAACCGAAGTGCATTTGTCACTTTCAAGAAGATTTGCACAAAACAAAAACATTTTTGCCTAAATTTATTATTATTATATAAAATATATTTAACTCCAAAGATTGTATAAAAAGTAAGAGAGTAAATAGAACACCCAAAATAAATCATGAGTTGGGTTGGTTTCTTTTCTCAATAATTAATTTTAAAAAAATTGAAGATTTGCGAGAAAAAACTTGTTTTAGCACTGAACATTGAAATTTCCCAAAAGATCTAAATATTTTTGAAATTTCTTTATTTATATTTTAAAAATACAGAGAAACCTCTTTTTACGCGGTGGCGTTACGCTTTTGATTTCGTCGATTTCTCTAAAACCATACAATATATTTGCAAGCTTCAAAATGTGATTTGTAGATCTGAACAAAACCTACAAATTGCTATTAAAAGATTGCGAAAATGTTGCGTCGTTCCAGAGAAATCAACAAATTAGAAAAACGTAACGCACCGTGTAAAGAGAGGTTTCTCTGTATTATAATAAAAATTGTCTACGCTTTAAATGCATTTAAAAAAGATTTCAGTCTTTTTGCATATCATTTCCACATAATAAAAACTAAAAAACTAAAATATTCAGTAATTTTGATTTAAATTTGGAATAGAAGGCTAACTAAACTTCAACAAATATTTGCATCGGCCAGCTAAAGAAATATAATTTTTGAACAAGTGAAGTTTTGAAAAAAGTAAGAGTTTTCCGAGATATTTACAAATTGCTCAGAAATTTTCGAAATTTAAGAAAAAATATCATATTTATCAAACAGTTCCGTAATAAAGTACTACGCGTGATTAAAAATTCAACTTGATTCAATTCAAATTCATTTCTCACTGATTTCAACGGTTCGTTTGAAAGTTTCACCTCAAAATGTAATTGAGTTTGTAAATATAATGAATAATAACATTTTGATACAATTTGATGGAATACACAGCAAAAAATCATGTTAATTTGGATGGCATAAAATTTAAAGGTTATATAAAATATAAAATATAAATATACAATTACCTCAATTTAAACTTAAAAATTGGCATTACATCGAAAAAGTGGTAAAATCACACATTTTAAGAGGTAAAATTACACATTTTTTCTGACATAAAAGATGATGTGATATAACCATACTTTTTTAACTGTGTAATATAATCATTTTAAGGATGGAAGAATGCTATAATTTTGGTCGAAAAGTGGGATTATTTTCTTACATTATTAGAAAAGTGTTTATATACATTTTGCTGACTTAAAAGATGTACCCAATCACAGATGTAATATTGCCATGGTATTTTAATTGTGTGGAAAAATGCATGTAAATTTTTGATCAAGAAATGGGTTAATCTTTTATGTCGAAAAAATGTAATTTACGTGTAGAAACTTGTAAATTTACCACTTTTCCGATGTAGTTCAACATTTTAAATCTTTTACACCTTCCAAATTTACAAAAAAAAACTATCTCTCGAATTCTTAGTTTATTTTCTAAAAAAAAATGTAATGAGTTTGAAACGTGAATACCACTATCCTATTTCGTGACAAAAGAATTGTCATTGATTAAAACATGAAAAAAAACTTTGTGGTCAGTTTACGATGTCAATAAAAAGTTCTAGTGGGAAGAAAAAATTATTCGAGCGAACTTATAATCACCGGTGAACAAAATCATGGTTATATTACATCTGGATTGAGTACATATTATATGTCAGAAAAAATGTGTAATTTTCCCTCTAAAAATGTGTAAATTTACAACTATTCTGTAGTTATTCCACATTTTCCGTCTAAATAGAGGTAAAAGTACATCATAAAAGATGAAATAATATACCTTTCAATTACCATTAAAATTTAGACATTTTTATATTGTGTTGAGTTTATTAAGAACAAATAACCTCATTCAATCTGTTCGAAACTGAATTCACTCTCACTCAATGATAAAGTTTGTTTCATTCATAATGTATCGAAATGACTGGATGAGATTACTATAAATTCATTCCAGATCATCTCCAAACACGGGATCCCAATGAATCGTTTTCCCAGTTTCATTCACGAAAACGAGAAAAGGAAACCTGTGTGTGCGGCCTCCACCCATCAGCCCAGATGGAGACCACCACAACCGGTGATGGTCTGTATTTTCGTTTAATTTTTGTATTCCTTCCACAATCTTCCTTGAACTGATGATCGGGTTGGAGTGAGGGGGGTTGCTTTCAATTACCAATAATTTTCACTCTACGGTGCAAGAATTAATTAGGCGAGAAATTAGCCACGAATTGAATGGCTTCAATCACAGTGATTTAGGTGCCACACAGATAGAAATTTTTTGAAAAGAGGGAATTGTTGGGGGAGAAAAAATACCAAAAACTATTAAATTATTCAAATTGCTGGTTTGAGCTATGGGGAGAAACACTTTCTTCTGCGAAGCAGTTTAAGCTGGATACAGTGGAGAACGTTCGTCCGAGAGCTGGCGTAGGCTGTTCAGTGTGTAACTTGGTATGTAAGCGAGGTAGTCGCTCTGTAATATTAGATTTAGGTGACCGGTTGAACGCACGAGGTGTGTGTATAATTTGTTTGAATATTTTTTCCCCTACGCGTCTGCGTTTGCGTGTTGGAATGCCCATCGAAACGGGTCAGAGACCTAAAATCGTGACTGTTTGCGTTGAAGGCAGAAGATAACTGTTGTTGTCCAACTGCATTTCGGTGCAGCAGGTACATGAAGGTGGTACGGAGTGGACTCTTGAACTTCTCTTAATAAAAGTCCAACTTCAATTACTTAGTGGACAAAAAAGTTTTGAGGCCACTATTTCACTTTCCGTCGCTAATTGCAGTCAGTTTTTTTCGCGGAATCATTCATGATATCGATATCACACATCAGCACCAGAAGCCTTCCGGCAAAGCCGCATCGCGGCACATTAAGACAACAAGACTATGCAGCATGTATCATGTATCAGAGGAAGCCACATACCATCGATCGATCTGGTATGCTTTGCTCTCCGCAATCGATCAAGTAATTGGATGATTAAGTTAATCGAGCAAATATTTGCTGCGAGATAATGGCTAATAATTGTTTTGAACCTGATCGACTCATGCAATTACTTAATGGGAAAATGTTTGTTGTTTTCCAATGCTTTGTTTTTCCTCCACGTTTTTTTTTTCGGTGAACACTGCACTAGTTCAGTTCTGCACGACGCCATCGAACTCCACAACCCGAAATCACCTCCAGGCTCTAATCTTTATCGCTTTTATGTGTACCGTGTACTTTCTCTGCCATTAGGCCTGCGCGCCCCAACTCTGGCTAGTCTGCGGTCTGGGGGAGGACTTTCGACCCTTTCGACACCGCAACTTCAATTTCGCCACCATGCCGCTAAACTGTTTGCTCTACAAAATGCGCCGCAGAATGCTATTCTCATGGTCGAGGCCGAGGCCACCAGATGGATTGGCCACCATAACTCATCCAAGACCCGGGCCAATCGACCGCGACGCCGCGCCGCTGAAGTAGACTGATGGCTCCACAGTTTTAGCGAATAGTTGTCCTATTTTTGGGACCTCAGGTTTTATCAGATTTGGATCAGCGCGCGAGTACGGTGTGGAGGTGCAGAGACTCAACGCCAGCCAATTTGTGGGTAGCCTGGGCGAGCTAACAAATTTGTTTCATTAAAAGGTCGGGTAGATAGTTGCGGGTAACCGCAACACCGTTTAAGTGGGATAACTGTAAACACGAAATTATATTTTTGGTTATCAGCTCATTTGCTTGCTTGCGCGACTGTTGCAGAGTTGGTTGAAAGGACCTCAACCATTATTTTGAAATTGCTTGCCTAATTTGGCAATCCAAAAATAATCACTCAATCAGTTTTCTTAATTATCTATAACTGACGTTGTTATATATTTTTTAAAGTTTCTTTGTAAAACATGTACTGTTTGAACAATGAACACAATTTTTTTATGAATAAATTTTTTTTTTATAACATTTGATATCTTGCAAAATATTTAATGTCTAAGCAAATATTACTATTTTTGAGACGTTTTATCATATTTGCTTTTTGCTTTTTTAACAAAACAAGGCAACTTTTGTAAAATATTTTGCTCGTTTATATAAAAATAATTTGATTTAGTTTGATTTTTAAAATTAAAAATAAATGTTATGAAAGAGTAAAATTTCACAAATGTTCCATTTTTAACATTGTAAATCGTAGGCATAGTTTCCGAGATATCTCGAGTTGAAAAAAAAGTGATTATTAGGTAACACTGAAAATATTAGGTAACATTGAAAATAGCTTATTTTTCACAAAATGTAAGCTGTAAGAAAGATGTATTTCAGCAACCCACATCAATCAACAGATCAACAATGTCTCAAAAAATCGTAAACAAACTTCTCAGCTATTTTTAATTGGGAGGGGAAAGCTTTTTCTGTTGCAATGATCTTAAATTTATCTCAACAATGTTGACCGATTTCATGTATTTTTTTGTTTTGTATTTTTTATCTGGCACAAACTTTTTGGCCAAAGCAGCCAAATTCTATATAATGGAAGAAACGTTAGCCGTGATTTCAAAGTTTTGAAAATATTTTTTTTAACATTGGTAATAGAAAGAGAGATATTAGTAACAAAAAATACAAAGCTATTTGGAAAAGCTGAATTAAAAAACTTTAATTTCTTGTTTCTTTTATGCACTGTATTTCAGCAAATAGGGGTCGGATCTTCAATGTTCCTTATGAAATTTAGTTCCAATTTTTCGAAAAAATATTTTCAGGACACTTTTTTAGAAAATCGAAAAACGTGATTTTTCAGTAAAATTTAACTTCAAGCTGGCATAGATAAAAAATACCGATTTTGGGAAACTGATTTTTTGTGAAAAAAAATAAATAAAAAAATCCACAGATTTTTAAAGTATCCATTTTATTCTGAATATTAAATACCTACAACTTTGCCCAAGACACCAAACCGATAAGAAAATTTCTTAAAAAGATACAGATTTTAGAATATTTACGTACCTTTTTAATGAACAGCTGCCAAAATTGTGTGGAGCATTGTTTGGGTGAACCAGACTCACTATTACAATACACATAATGACTTCTTTGGTCATAGTGAAGGCCCTTAAAAAGTTTGAGCCAATTTTCAAAATATAAAATTGCTCTGAAGTCTGAACTGAAAATGCCTTTAACTTGAAAACGGTAAAGTCAATTTCGATTGCAAATTTTATTTGTTTTTAAAATTAATTTTTGAAACTTTGTTTGCCAATATTTTCCATTTTTCAAAAAAATCTTTTTTTTCGAAAATTGATAAGTAAAGCACCAGATTTTGTCCCACCCTAAACATGCAAAATAAAATTCATATTCGCTTAACACGTATAAAAAATCAATCGATTGAGTTCAAATTAAAATATCAACTTCTTTTTTTTCGAGTAACATTTTTTTTTCAAAAAAGTCCTAATCACTTTCTACAACATTAATTCATTCACATTCCCATTTTAATGAAATCTGGAATGCTCAACAAAGTTTAATCCAAATAATAAAAAAAAACAAAATTTAAAATACCGTAGAAGATTTACAAATTTTAGTGATTTATTTTACTTTGTTCTAAAAACCTTAAAAAACACTTTTTTGCAAAAAGTTAACACATAGCCTAGACCCTCTACAACCTAACCTGAAAATTCGCCAAAGTCCATTTTCAACAATTTTTTGATGTTTAAAATGTGTTATGCCTCTACGCATTATTCTACACAATAGTATCGTTTTATAGCAGAAAATGTGAAAAACGGACAAACAAATTCAAAAGTCGCTGTAAAAACATGAAAAAAACGAATAAGGCAAAAGATAATGATAGAAGGTGGTAGAATGAGCCTAATTCTATCCAAACCAAACATAAACTTAAAATGATAAATGCAAATAAAAAAAAACTTAAAAATGAAACTAGAAAAAACAAGAGAATTAAAGTTTTTCGTAAGACATGTTGCTCAAAATGACCTCCTAAACACGGACAAATAAAAAAAATCGAAAAAAATTAGGCAGTAGAGGGTTAGGTAGAACAAACCTGCCTTGCGTATATAAAAGCCTGCTAATTTGGGTATGGGACATTTATATATAGATAGAATAAAATGTTTGTAAGTAACTGTCTCTTTTGTTAAATTGTTTGCCATAAGATTAGGAGGCAAAATTTGTCTTTATTTTTACTTTACTTTTTTTACAATACCATGTTTGATTATGTGTTAACTGATAAGAATTACTTTGGCAACGTTGACCTTCCATTTAAAAAGTAAGTTGAGACACTTTTTTATGTTCGAAAAGTCGTTGGGCCATTTAGCTTTAATTTTCTAATTATATACCAAATATAACTATCATTGCCTTAAAATTCTAATATGTTGAAATTGTTTTAATTTCATAATAAAATGTCCTGAAAAATATTGTTTTGAGCCCAGACGATTAATACTGAAGAAAAAAATACCAAATGAATATATTATTGGAAAAAATACACGCGAAAGTAATCAACTTAAGCATCTTAATAATTTCAATGACACCAAACCATTTCTAATGACGGTCTCTCATGAAATCCATAGATTATGTTTCCCATTATCATGCAATTTTCACGGCATTTCCCTCCAATCCGCTAGCGCAATACCGTACACATCTTCACCACCACGAAGCAGCATCCCAACCACGTGCTCAATTACACTTCCCATGACATCTATCTGCCCCAGGCAAAGATCTTCCCATCTACCACGTGGTGTCGTGCGTGCGTGTCGCAAAAGACATATTTATGTGAGCGCGCACTAACCCACTTCTCCGCGAATCGCATTCCGTGCCGCGCAGCGGCGGTAGTTCCAATTTATATTCTGCCAACCTTTCTTCCTTTCATCTCATTAAGGTATCGTGTCAACTTCCGATCCAAATTCCCGGACGCCACGGTCGCGGTCATCACAATCAATTAACCTAAATATTCAACCAGAAGGGTTTCGTCGAGTGTGTGCCAAATTCCGATACGGTTCCTGGGTGGGCCGAAATGGTGCAACCTGCAGCATCTCCGCGGAATTTGAATTAATTTTTGGACCATGCGGAACCAATTTTCGACACCCCGAGGGTAGGGGAGTCTGCGAATTTGGTGGAGCGTTTCCTGAGGGTTTGACTAATGGTTTGGGTCTAAATGGAACTTCCCAATTCGATCGTTGAGTCTAACTTGATGGCGCCTTCAGGCCACTCTGAAATCAGTGATCAATCTTCAAGTTTGTGTACCGATGAGCAGGTATCGATAACCGTAACTCCGGAGGTCCGGATCTGTCATAAGAGGTAATTACCTCGGATGATGGATGTGTTACGAACGTGGGCAAGGTTTTATGAATGAACAGCAGCAGCTCTGCATTAAATCTTCATTATCGAGTTCGCGCGGCAAGAAAGAGCTTGATGGACTTTAAGCGACGAACCCGCGCGACGTTGCGATTACACTTATTCCGCGCGCGGCCGATAATCGTACCGTAATCGAGGTATGGCGGCAAGTTGGAGCTTCTTTTTGTGCTCAACTTGCATCAATGATGTGTTGTACAGGGTTGACATTTCGGAACCAGTGAAGTTGTTAGTCAATTCCAATCTTTTTTTTAGTTTATGACTTTTGGAATTCAACCCTGTCCGGGAAACACTTTCAGTTGATGAAATTTTTGTTTTTACCGTTTCTTCCGGCCCCTACCGTTGTCGAACTGGTCGAAGTAGGAAGCCCCGACGAAACCGGGCCGTACCGGGTGTCGTAAATTAACCGTGAACCTGCAAACGTGCTGTTGCCCACCTTTAATCACTGTTTATCCGCACCAGTTCCGTCGCGCCGCCGCCGCCGCCATACGGCTCGCACATAATCATTGGCGAAATTTACATAACTTGGAGGGGCGGAGATAATGGTGATGGCATCACCGCTTTAAAGTCACTCAACCCGATAATGTATAATGCCATCATCAGCGGGAGAACGTCCGTTTCTTCCCCGCGCGAATGTCTTGACGAAGATGAGAGAAAGTATTTGAACCTGTAAGCATCGCGTCACCGCAAATCAAATCTGGAACCTTTCCAGACATTGAACATCTTGGCGGTGGTGGCGGCGGTAAAGTCGGCAAACTAGGCCAGATCAGATCATCGCGATAGCGATCTGGTCGGGGCGCGCGGACTTAAAATCGCTGGCGCCGATTGGAGATGGCTGGGCCGCGAGTCTATTTAAAGTTAAGTTATTACCGATAATCGGCGGTGATTAGGTGTGATGTTTTTTTTCGTGGACGTTTGGTTGGAGTTGGGGCGAGAACGACCTTAATTGTGGCCTCGTGGCAAGTGCTCAATTTAAGACTTTATAAATCGAGGGGAAAATTGTTTGTTTTCGGCTCGTAATAAGTGAATTAATGATTTTAGTTGTTTTTTTTTTGTGTATGAATCCTGTGCATTCTTTGGAATACAATACTTAATAATTTATTGACTCTTAACTACCGATCAGCGCTAATTTTTATCATTGAAATGAAATTCTGTAATGGAAAAAAGGAATGGATTAAAATGGATTTAAAAGCTTGTTCCAAAACAATGGCGTTTTCAATCAATCGCAGGATAGAAATTAAGCACAAAATATTTGTAATTTTATTATAATGTAAATAGTGTGGTCGAAATAATCATAAACAATAAAATTAAGGTGAAACGAAAAAGCAGCGCCATATTAAAGCTACGTTTCAAGTTTTTGGAGACCTCTAGGTGGGCTTCAATCTTAAAAAATTGCCAAAAACAATTTTCAACCAATTTTGATCTTTAAAAAGCATTGGAAAGGAGAATTATTCAAATTTTAGAAAATTTTAGGGTTAAAAGTTTGACTTGTTTAATCTGCCTTTGCCAATATTCTAAAAACTGTCATTTTTTTCTGGGGTCAAGGTTGGCTGTGTTTTTCACAAATACGTCCTTTATTTTATGTGAAAATAAATATGCAGTAATTTTTGTTTTGTCCCAGATTATGCCTCTACGCATTTTTTTACGATTAGAATGGAAATGGTACCATTCTATAGTAGAACGTGAAAAATGGTCAAAAAATTCAAAAAGTGACTGTAAAAACATGAAAAAAACTAGAAAGGCAAAAGGTAATGATAAGAGATGGCAGAACATGCCAAATACTATCAAAAACAAAAGTAAACTTTACAAGATAAATGCAAATAAAAATCCCAAAAATTTAACAAGAAAAACACAAAACAAGACAAGAATATAAACTCCTGAAATAAACATGTTCCAAAAAAAGCAAGCATACAACCTGTAGAGTTCAGAAATTATTCAAGTTGAACATAAGTTGTCAAAAAACTGGCGTCCCGTTTCACCTTAAGGTTGAATTTAGAAAATCTAAACTATTTAAACATAAGAAAAAATGAACTTGCCCGAAAATGAATTAATTTTTTGATCGACCTCATTTTTTTTTGGCAAGTTAAAACTAATTATTTTCAAATAAAACATTTACTATTTTTTATGTATGCATAAAAAATAAAGTTTAACTCAAAAAAAGACTCGAAATGTTACACAGTCTAGACCTGATTATCCGAAGTCTCAATCATCCAAAGTCTAGATTATAGAGTTTCTAAGCAGTAACCATAGTTAGGTGTATTTAAAAAAAAAACAAATTTCCTACACTTTGCTTTTTTTTTATTTTGTTGGTACGGCATTTATTTCAGATTAAAAACAGGAAAATTGAGAAAATACGTTCGCAATATTGCTCAATTAGCCCTTATTTTTTGGTCATCGATATCTCGGGAACTAATGGTTGGATCTTCAATTAAAAAATAAAATAAAAAGATGAAATGAAAAAAAAATGTGAAATTTACTGATCTATTCGAATAGAATATTTTGAGAATTTTGCTATCAAGACTTACAGTTTTAAAAAGCGTAATATTTAATATTCCGAAAAGCTCCGAAAATTTTACAAATGTTTCATTTTTTAAAGTTAAATATTGGACCATTAGTTCCTGAGGGTTAATTAGACAACACTGAGAAAATTCTCATCAATCAATCAACAAAGTCCAAAAATGCAATATGACTCGGATACTGTGCACTTTATCAAACTTGATTTGGTTTCCAATGGATAATAAAAAAAAGGTTGAATTTTATTTCTGAAATGATGGCATTTTTTGTCCTCTAAAACATATCAAAATAAAATAAATGTTTTTTTGCAATTCCGTCGTGAAACTACTTACTTTTCCTGTCATTCTTGAACGACGAAATAGCCTACTTTTCTGTACCAAAAATAACAGAATCGAATAGCAACACTTTTCAAAATAAATGCTGAAAAGTTCTACTTTTCAGCACTCAAATGGGTGCTGAAAAGTTGAACTTTTCAGCACTTGTTTCGAAAAGTAACACTTTTCAACATTTTTTGATTTAAACGATTTAATGTACAAAATACATGAAAATTTGACATAAAATTTCACTCATTGTGTGTTTTTTGGAATTGCAAAAAATGTTGTATGGAACTCGTTGCAAAACTTGATTTTTTCAGCACTCTTCGTATTTATCCAACTCGGTGAACCTCGTTGGATAAATGTACGACTCGTGCTGAAAAAATCCTCTTTTTGCAACTTGTTGCATAAACTACTATTTGGGTATCAATGCTTAATGTTGAAAAGTTATTTTTATGTCTAATGGAAATCGAAGCCTAATCAACTGAAAACAATTTGAAATATATTTTTCTGCAATTACAATCATATTTAGCAGGTGTAGGCTATTTTAAAAATATTTTTAATTTTTGTGTATTTCCGATTTCAGCACCGTAAAATATTATTTTCCGTCATTACTTAGACGTTTTGATAATCAATGATTGCAAATCATCTTGACAGGTGTATGATGCATTTTAAAACACTTTTGTCATCCAAATGTTAAAAACATTGCATGAAATTTAAATTTTTTATGTTTTTAATTTGTTTGCCCTCCCCTCGAATTAGGTCAGAGTCGAGGGACATAAACTTCAAAAAAATTTGCAACAGCCTTACAGAAATAAAAAAAGATACAGATTGTTATGCTTTCACTTGCCATTTTAGTAGGAACAACTGATGCAAAATGGCTTCTTTGGATATACGGAAGGCACTCTTAAAGTTTAAGCTAGATAAAAAAATACATAAACAATAATTTGAAAAAAAGGCTTATTTTGTAGAGAATTGCTCATTATTTTGTAGTTTCGGAAAAAGTCACTTTGAATTGTTTTTTTAGCCGTCATGATATGTTTCAAACTTTCAAATAGTAGGGGGAGATAGGGTAATATGCACCCCCTAAGGGAAAACTGTGATTTCTCAACCATTACAGCATTACTGTGGAAGTATTTTGTTTGATGTTCTAAAACAACTATTATTCTTCGTCATCCATGTGAAAAAAGCCTTAAAAAACCTCAAAATTGTTCGAAAATATCCAATTTCTAAAAACATTTGCGATTCATTTCAAACAACCATGCGGGGTAATATGCACCGCAACATTGGGGCAAAATGCACTACAACAACGGGGCAGAATGCACCACAACATGGGGCAAAATGCACCGGGTAAAAGCAGTTTGCACTAGTCACCACTAGATGACACCGCTGTTTTTATAAAGGAGCTTCACAGCGGTGCATTTTGCCCCGACCACGCTTTTAGCAGAAAATTTAATTTAAAAAGCATTTTTTTATATTTTGGACTCATCTATCAACAGAACAATGAAGATTATTGCAAAAACTATGTACCTCAACACTTACAATATCAATAAATGCTTTTTATACTGTCCAAAAATCATAATGAAAGTTCAATGAAAATTAGATGAAAACACAACATTTTAAAGTTTTGCAAATAACTTAAGCTGTTTTTATACTAGATGCTCAAATTTTTCCAGCATGGTTTAGCAATGTTAAGCTTCCAATTTCTAGGATTTTTTCCCGGAAAATTCTTGCAAACACCGAGAAAAGCAGGGGATGCATTTTGCCCCGGGGGTGCATATTACCCCCTCTCCCCCTATCAAAAAAATAATTTTCATCACTCAAATGAATGCTGAAAAGTACTTTTCAGTATTGTTATTTTTGGCGTTGAAATGAAACGGAATGGCAAAAAGTTTTTTTTAATCGTGATTCGATTAACCGTAAATTCGATTATACGTAGTGATATTTGTCAAAGACTTCGGATAACTGGAAGGTATTTATGTTTTATTTTTATCAATTTTAATTGTATTGATTCGATTCGATTCGATTTAGACATCCATTTCTTCCCCTTTCCAAAATTTGAGAAAAATCAGAGATGGGCACGTTTTTAAGAACGAGATTTAAAACAATGTTCAACAATTGAAATTTTCAAAAATTCAAACTAAAAAAAATAATATTTGAAGTACGCTAGATTTACGGGCTTTGTTACAACCATTTTATTTAAACCTCCATATTTTCCGCCCAAATTCCACCTCCCCACCACATTCCGATGCATTTCTGCAGTCCATAAACTGTTTACCGGTACAACTAATTTGTTCGTCCACTCGTGGCTCGTTAGTCCCGAACCGGCCACGTACCGATCCCGGAGCTTATTTTCTCTCCTCAATCGCTTAATCAGCCTGTTAGCGAAATAGGCCGACAGTCCCGGGCATTCCGTTCCAGATTTATGCTCGCATTATCCCCCTCTCGCGGCAATAAGGCCATAACATACTCGGGGGAATCAACTCAAGACTCCCCGAACAAGTACACTTTTACTCTCCGATGTCCACCTTCACCCCGTGGTGGTGTGGAAACCGGTAGCTGCCATCAGCAACCAGGAACTCGACAATGTTGTCCGCGTTGACGGTGCGAGATGGTGGTACGAGGAATCACTTTCTTCTTCCAGATGACGATGCTGCGGTTGGTGGTGCTGATTTTTTTTCTGTTTTTTTTATTGCAATTATTTCACCACAGCAAACGGGGATGGGGTTTGAGAGGAGAAATCGGGTCGTCATCCAGGTTTCCCGACCGATAGAGTACACTCGGTTGAGGAACAGAACCGGTACCTGGTGGAGTTGTCCCCAAAGGCAAGGGTAGCGCGTCCTCGGGACGGCGGCGACGCTGATTCATATGTGCCACCCCAGGAGAGTGCCAACCGGTCTCGGGTTTTCTTGGGAAATGGTAGTGTGGTCCGATAATTAATTATAAAAATTGATCGACTTTAACTTAAAAGAATCTTAATTTTTTAATTGAATGTTTTTTGAAATTTTGTGGATGACAATTTTGGACCAATCTACCAAAATAAAACAAATTCAGACAAAACTAAACTTTGCTCATCGCAGTAGGCTCATGTCGTGAGGCAATTTCGCGCGCTTCTCAACCTCCTCTTCCAGTTCCACGTGGCCAACGATGAAAGTCTCCGGAGGTTCCTCCAATCCCCACCGAGAGGAACCGCTTTGTTGATAATGCGCAGATCTCCAACAGCTATTGAATGTTTATAGCCATCCATTAAATTCATTACAAGCTCACATTCGGTTCTAATGCCGCTCGTTCGATCAGGAGGGGATCAGGTTTACTTTCGAAACGACACCACCACGCGGCACGGCGTGGGGCAGCAGCACAAATCCGGCAGTGAAAAGTGGCCACCACTTTCGAGATGATGCACCTTGGCACGATATTTTCGCGAAATGAAGGTCATGCTGAGCTCGAGTCGAGTGTTCTCCATTACACACACTGGACGAAGAGGAGGCAGAGTCAACAGGTCTGCGGCTCAAGTGGGAACTCCAGGAGAGATAGACATGACAACACATGTTTGTCCAGGTGGAAGACACGATTTGTACGGGGGCGATAATAGACGAGACGCCGCAAGAAAGTGAACGTTTGCTCGCTGGAACAAATCGTGAGGGCAGGTTTTCATGCCGATTTGGCTTAATTGTATCCAGCTGTTACGGAATGATGACGCGAGATGCACGATTCCAGCAGTGTAAATGCGCTTAAACGGTTTTATTGCGATCCAGATGACACGGTATTTGTACCTTCTTGAACCCTGTCTAAATTATTTAAATTTGCATTGTTTTTGCAGTAAAAATTCCAACTGTTTTTTTAATCATTACTCTCTCACTATTCAAGACGCTACCTAATAATTTCCTCTAAAGTCTCCAATGATCCAATGTCATTGCAAGCAAAAAGTCAATTTCCATCAGACCACTTAGGGCCCACCGGAAGCCACAACACACCCCGATCGACATCAACACTCGGTTCAACGCCCGAGATGATCTGAGCCTGGTAATTGAGCTCCACTTGCCCCCCCAGGAGACACCGGCTTTCCCAGAATTCTGCGTGGAAATGAGCCACGATTTCCACGGAAGTCGTCGTAATGGGCACCTTTCAGGAACAAAACCCGATCCCACCCCACCCATCCGAGATCTAATCGGCCACGTGCAGTTCTGCAGTTGCAGGGCTACTCAATGTCATGCTCGGTCTAACGTGAGATTCGATGCAAATCTGGTGTGAAATTGAAGGGTTCTTGAAGGGGGTGGCGTTCGGCTTCTGCGGGTTCTGGAGAGTTGCTCGCGGACAGGTGAAATGATCTTGAGAGATGTGTACTTCAGTGCAGTGGGATGGTACTGTTGGAGGAAATAATTAGTGCGATCTGCGGTGCGGATGCTATTCAAACGAAGCACAGGCGGATATTAAACAATTTTAATTGTGGTGATTGAAAAAGTCGTGAGTGCAATGTTTAAATTGTTTGGGAAAATAAAGAGTCTTGAGGAGCATTCAGTTAAAGTTATTCAAATTCATCAAATCACCTCAAACTTCATTATTTTTCTGGTAGATATCTGAATAATTTCATTCCAGGTATCATTATTCCGCAAATATAATTTTATAATTTTTTGTCTCTTGACCCTGACTAATATTATATGAGAAGACAAAAAAAAAAAAAAACAAAAAAAAACTTGGAAAAAAGGTAGCTTGATAATATTTAAAAAATGTGATTTGACAAGTTTATGAGGAAGGCTCCCCTTCTCCACAATCGTTTCAGAAAATCAGCGGGCAAAAATTTTTTTTATAAACTTCAAAATTTTAATGAAATTAGAAGACCTATGTCCTGAGATTATAATCATACATAGCTGATGGACTTGTTTGAAAATATTTAGTTATTTTTTGAGAAATTTCAATGAACAGTACCACAAAAAGTATTTTTCCGCGATCTTTTTTTTTATGTCGTCTTTACGTAGATACCAGGAAAACCAATGATTACAAATCAACTGGACTTTTGTAAAATGCATTTCATAACACATTGTTCATCCCAATTTTGACAACATGGCTTGTAATTTCAATTTTTATATTTATCTTAGAGTCTAAGAACGAATGTTCAGTTTCATAAACTTTTTAAAATTTTTAAAGTTTACGAAAATAGTAGTTTATGCAACAAGTTGCAAAAAGAGGATTTTTTCAGCACGAGTCGTACATATATCCTACTAGGTTCACCGAGTTGGATAATTACGAAGAGTGCTGAAAAAATCAAGTTTTGCAACGAGTTCCATACAATTCCAAAAAACACACACTGAGTGAAATTTTATGTCAAATTTTCATGTATTTTGTCAATAAATTGTTTAAATCAAAAAAATGTTGAAAAGTGTTACTTTTCAAAACAAGTGCTGAAAAGTTCAACTTTTCAGCACCCATTTGAGTGCTGAAAAGTAGAACTTTTCAGCATTTATTTCGAAAAGTGTTGCTATTCGATTCTGTTATTTTTGGTACAGAAAAGTAGGCTATTTCGTCGTTCAAGAATGACAGGAAAAGTAAGTAGTTTCACGACGGAATTGCAAAAAATATATTTTAGATCCCTGATGTTTTGAAACAATTATTATTTTTTGTAAAATATTTGCAACGATGTTTATTTTCAGTACGATGAATTAGCCTAGGTTTAAAAAAATTCCAAGCTGAATATGATTCAAAAATTCATCTGAAACAATATATATTTATCTATTGCATCCTTCCTTACTTTTTTTTTTAAATATCAATTTTATTCATGTTCTGAAACCAAAATTAACGAAAACGCAGTCAAACTGTTGAAAATTGTATTATAGGTTTCCTCTGTACATTTAAAGCCAACAAACCAAGTTGTTTCAATTCTAATGGAATATAACCATATAAAATCTAATTCATGATTTTTTTTATTAAATTTTTGCTATAAAGTTCACAAATTTGAACCCAGTCCGCGGGCCGTGGGAGAATCCCTGGTTCAATAGATTTTGCAGAACGTACCTACAATTTTTAAGAATATTCCAATTTTCTTAAAATTTGCTCAACGATTAAGAAAATATTTTTAGTAAAATACAATTTCTTTGGATTTATTTTGTGTTTTGAAGGACGCAAATAATCTGTGGAAAGCATTTGTTACGCTCTTCTTATATACTATATAGTAATTGAGTTTGCAAAAAATCTAAATAAAAAAAATGCGACCGATGATTCTGCTCAATATAAAATAAAAATTATATGAAATTCAAAAAATCTCAGTAGCCCCGAAAATGCCAAATTGTGTTTAAGAGTGCTTTTTCAATATAATCCAATCGTTTTCCAGCATAAAAAAATCATAATAATGTTTTATCGGAGAATGTGGACCAGATTGTATCAAAGTGAGGTAGAATTACCAACATCGAAAAAGAGGTAATAATCAACATTTTCAGCTTTGCAAAATTATTCTTCTACAGTGCAAATACTTTTCAATAACAATATCTGATAGAAATATATAAATTATTAACTGTAGGCCAACTTTTTTCTAAGCTGTTGTTTTATTTGAATGTAAATTTGTTGATATTTATCCGGGTTTCGCATTCGCATTCGGGATTTTACTAAAAATGTCAAGTTTTTACGATTTGTGTGTATTAGTGGTGATTGGTATTCTTTTCAGGCGTTTTCAGGTGTCAGGTGGAATGTCAAGAAAACTGTAAAACTGTCCTTTTTCGTTGTCAAAGAAAATTAAGGTTTTACTCTTTTCAAAATAACAAAAAAAACTTAAAATTTGCCTCAAAAACATGTAAATATTAACCTTAAATATTTTACTTTTTACAATATTTCCTCACCTGAACACGAGAAAAAAAATCAAACAGTATAAGAATAATTTCAAGCAGAAAAGTCAAAAAATTTCAAAGGTTAAACCACAAAACATTTAAAGAGAAAAAGCATTAAACAAATTGATATCAACAGCTGTCAGCTTTTCGACTGTCACGAGCCACGCACTATTACCGTTCCGACATGGACACTGACTTCCTTTCGGTGGCAGAACCACAATTCAGACTCCCAACTTATGTTCGGTGTGGAAGGCGGAGGGGGCGCGCGGGAAAAATCAACTCAAACAAAACGAGTTATTAATTCGGACACGTGTTGAAGTCACTCAAGTGGCGCAACATAATAATCATCATCAAGAGCATCAACAACATCAGACAGCCGACATAACACATGCAATAAATATATTAGCCGCCACCGTTTTTCCCCTTCCGTGGCCACGACCTTCTTTTTTGCTTCATCTTCTTCACCTTCCGACACCACCCCGCCGTCATTGCCAGAATCTCTGAGGCTCTGCTGCGAGCGCGCGGGGAAAACGATTATGTTTACAACATTTTAATCAAATCATTACTTGCTTTCAACGTACCTCTCAGAAAACAACAACAGAAACACACACGCAAAGCCACACGTGGCAGCGCTGACCGTGGTCAACTTTTTCCCCCTTCCTCTTCTTCGAATCAGTCCACGTGGTGGTGGTGGTTGCGTTTTCCCCCAGTTTGCTCTCCCGAAAGCATTCATTCTTGTGGCCTTGTTTGTTCCCCGATGTGTTTGTTATTGTTGTTTGCTTCTCGACGACTCTTCGACCCGTGGCGGGATGGCCATTATTATGATTTCTTCCCTCTCCCGTCATTCCCTGCAGCGGCTGAGGCAGCAGCATCATCATCGGCACCCATCATTAACCAAAGTTGTGAAATAGGGATGGCCAAGGTGGAAGATTTGTGGCTTTGTTTAAAAAAGTTGAGACTATATACTTCGAACAACAGAAAATGCAACAAGTATGAAAAGCAGTTTCGAATATTTAGAAGATTTTTTCGTTTTCATTGGAAAGTCAAAAAGTCGTTGAAAATCGATGGATTATGAATATTGAAATACTTCTGAAAATAATGTCGTGCAAGTAACACTTAAAAGTTTAAAAATACTCAATTTTGTGGTACAAACTCATTGCAAAATAGCACCCCTAACTTAATTTCCACCAATTGGCCCGTCTCTATGAAATAGTAAAGTCGGAAAACGGACCCTCAGAAAAAAAATCATCAAAAAGGGGGAAAAACTTTTGGGCCGCGTAGAACCACAATTTACTCCCGTTCATTCGTTCATTGATTCAGTTTTGAGCGCGCGCGCCAAACATTTCGCTTTGACGCCCGGGAACCGTAACGGCCGGCCATGGTCATCATTATTTAACGGGGAGCAGGAGGCAGGAGAAGGTATCGAAATGATAAATAGTCCAACCGCGCGCGTGTTGATGGGTGGCCGCTGTTTTGAACGGTGTGGCGAAAAAGTTTTTCGTTTTTCATCTCCTCGCTGCAGAAATAGCTAGTATCGTTAATAATCCGTTTATCGTTCTGTTTTTCTCTGGTTTGACCAAAGGAAGTTTCACCCTCCACAACAAGTGCGGAGCGGGAAGCTGAATGAGCAAAATAAATGAAAACATAACTGCATCGTGGCTCAATTGCATTTCGCTGCAAAAACGGGAAAGGAAGAATGAAAGTTACATAATAATTAGCCGCAACTTTTCCCGGCATTCGCATTCGCAACAATCTTGTCTCAAGGTGGACAAGATGCCAGCTCGTAGAATGAAGACCGCGCGGGAACAGCAACCCGAGCAGGGGTAAATAACACGGGAATACCAAATTTTAGTATTACTTGGGCAAATAACAGCGACCAAAATGTGCCCTTAGTTGCCCAGTAAAAGATGGTAAAATACCATGAAATCATACCAAAATCTTGTATGTGTAAGGGCACAACAATACCAAACCATGTTATTCCAAGGGTAAAATAATACCTCAAAATAAAACCATTTCAATACCAAGTTGAGGTCTTCTGGATTTTTTGCTTGAATACCAAAACTTGGTATTGCCATGGTTTTATTTTTAGGTATGCCCGCGCCCTTGGAAAATCATATTTTGGTATTTCTGTGGTCTTTCACATACATGATTTTGGTATGATTTCATGGTATTTTACCATCTTTTACTGGGCAACTAATAGCACATTATGGTCGCTGGTATTTGAACAAGTAATACCAAAATTTTGTATTTTCATACCATTTTTAGTGCAGCAGTTGCAACAGCCAAATCTACTCACCTGATGATTCCATGTTGTTATTAGTGATATTCTTCACCACACCGAATGCATTTGTCATTGATGAACGGCCTGTGCTTGAAGTTCTTGAAGCTTCTGAAAAATAACAAGATTGAAAAATAAGTATTATTAAAATGAAACTGAATTGAAATTCACTAAAATTCATCAATCTGTCGATTGACTCGTTTTTCAAAGTATTTGGTTATCCCGACTTAGAGATATTTAAACGTTTTTGAAAAAATATTAGTGGGTATATCACACTAATTTTTAAAATCATCTTTAACATTTTTGGGTTTCAAGTCATTTTAGCGAAAAATTAATTAACTCGTAAAAATTTTTTAACAGATTTCCCATAGTTTCAGAGAAAATTGATGAAACCTTTCAATATTCAAATAATACCAAAATGTGCCATCCTGACTTAGAAAATTTTCTACAATTTCAAGTCATTTCTGTAGGGGGTATATCAAAAATGTTTAAAATCAGGTTTGAAATTTTCGGTTTTGAATGAAAGCATTCGCTTTGAGACATGATTTTAGCGCAAAATTAATTATTTTGTCAAAATTGGTCAAAATTTTCCCATAGTTGCAGAGGAATTTGATAAAATACTGTAATACCAAAAGAATACCAAAATGTGGTGTTCGATCATTGACAAATTCTGCAATTTTGCAATATCAAAACAATACCTTAAATTGGTATGATACCACATTTTGCTCTTGCATAATCCTTAAGACAAATTTTAAAGGGTCCAAGAATACCAAAATTTGGTATTGATAACAGAGAAAGGTATAATTACGCATTTCCCTTGTTATTTACCCATGCTCGGGAACAGCCAGTTGTTGCGCTCGTCGGAAAGTGAATGATAACGGGTATCAGCCCGGGAGCTGTTTGTACGATCAAGTGCTGCGTGATTGCTATCATTCATCCGTGGGATGCGTGGGGATCATATCTCAGTGCGTGCCATTAACACATCCATAACTGGAGTGTGAGAGCGTTGTGATCAAAGATTGTGCTTATTAAGTCATCCTGATTTATGATCGCACTAAGTGGGATCTCACCTCTTTTTTTTTGCATTATTGTCGATAGCAAACAACCTGTCGAGTTAAGAAATTAATTTATGTTTAAGTTTTTAAAGAACTGGCGTCCCGTTTCACTCTTAACTAACATTTTCAATAAGAAAAAAGAATCATGTTATATTTAATATAATAACTAGAGCTGATAATCTAATATAAATTTTGATAAGGGCTGGTCTGTATTAGACTTGAAATCTTCTACTATCTACCTTTGAGCTTAGTCTAGTGATTTTTCACGGTAATAAAACAAAAATTTCGTGGCATGCCAATTCGGTCCGAACATTAAGCTCAAATTTGTGATATTATCGTTCACAAGGATAAAGTATATTTACTGAGTGCAATGACCCCTTGACGGTAACAAAGGGTTTAAAAGGGATATTTAATGACAGAAAAGGTCCTAAAAAGTTAGCAGCTCGTTCCAAGGAAACCATAGCTGATTAATCGAAAAAAAATTGTTTTGTCAATTTATTTTTTTTGCATTAAAATGAAAAAAAAATAGAACCAGAAATGGTTTTTAATATTGTTTTTACCGTTGTACATAAACATTATCATAAGACATGGGACCAAGGGGTTGGAAACTCTTAGAGCTATAATTATTATGTTAACCAGTATATCAAAACATATGTTAGTATACTTATTATTTCTTTTACATATCGCCAGTATACTTACCAATATACTGAGAGTATCTTAATATACTAACAGTTTATTGCTTTTCGGTTAGTATACCAACAAGTATACTGGAATATCGTTAGTATACTTAGTATTCTTGAGTAATATTAGAGTTTCCAGCCCCTTTCATGGGACCCTTTTGCAAAACATTGGAAATTCATGGTAATTTCAGGGAATTCTAAAAATTGCAAAAAATAAATGCAAAGATGTGATATTGAAGAATAACTGTAGACACAAAATATTACACAAAATTTGCATAAGTTCAATTTTCTTAATTTTTTAACAAATCGTCAGTTGTGTGCTATCTTGTGACAACGACCATTTAGTACTTTTCGAGAAAATCGATTTTTAAAGTTTGTTGATAAATAATTTCAAAACTATAAATGATAGAGCAAAACTTTTTGAAGCAATATACTATCGCTTAACAAACGCTCCAAATTTCAACTAATTTGGTTACACCAGTTAAAAGATACAGTAAATTATGTAAACAAAAATCTGAAAAGCACGTGTCACAAGTGTGTTTCGAAAGTAAAATTGTACTACGCGTCACATTAGGGTGGAATCGAAAATTGGTTTTTTTCAGCAACACATTTTTTGGGTCCCTTTTAGGGTCCCAAACAACCTCTCAAAATTTGGGAGCGATTGGTTAAGCCCACAGTTGGCGCAAAGCGAATGAAATTTGTATGGAAATTACTATGGGGAAACTTGCATTTTCACATTTTTGAAATTACAAAATTCATGTTTTATTATTTTTTGAAACTAGCACCGTAGAAGTGGGTGTCCTTAACAACTCTCTCGAGGACAGTGTTGTGCTAACTTGCTTCTAACAAAAGTTACAGAGCGTTCAAGAGAGTCATTTAGGAATACTCGGTAAAAATCATACTTTTTGCCAACACTGCCAAGTCAAGTGGAAACTTTCGTAAACTATAATATATTTGAGGAATTGGGGTGCATTTTAATTAACACTGGAACGCCCAACGCATGTCCAACTTACACGGACGCCCAAGCCTCCCAAAAAAGTTGGAACGGTAACTTCAACACGCCCGTTCTCGGGCATTACTCAACCAATCGGGACGATTCTTGTTTCCAGTGATTTGTAAGAATGTCTAGATTATCCTAAAACTTTGCAGAACTTGATTTGAACAAATCTGTAATTTCTGCGACCGAAAACATCGTTCCACCTTTTTTAAAACAACTGCCTCCGCGGAATTTTTGGCGAATTTTTTTTTTACACGCGAAAAAAAAGTTGGAACGATGTTTTTGATCGCAAAAATTACAGATTTGATCAAATTAAGTTCTGCAAAGGTCTAGAATCATCTAGACATCCTAACAAATCACTGGAAAGAAGAATCATCTTGATTGGTTGAGTTATGCCCGAGAACCATTGAGTTGAAGTTACCGTTCCAACTTTTTTGGAGCCTTGGGCGTTGGAATGATAAATAATGCCTTCTGAACATTTCTTCATATCGATTTTACGTAAGGCTCATCAAAATATAAGAACAATCGTATTTATTTTGTATTTCATGGTTCCTTCGGCAATGTTGGCAGGAGATGTGAGTTTAACTGATTATTTCAATACACTACTTTTGAAAACTCTGTATCATTTTTGTGACGCACTTTAGCACCATACTGTCTTCAGGAGAGTTGTTCAGGACATCCAGGGCTATACTTCTACGGTGCTAGTTTTATAAAATAATAAAACATAATTTTGGTAAATTCAAAAATGTGAAAATTCAAGTTTCCCCATAGTAATATCCATACAAATTTCATTCGCTTTGCACCAATCGTGGGCTTAACCAATCGCTCCCAAATTTTGGAAGGTTGTTTGGGACCCTAAAAGGGACCCAAACAATGTGTTGCTGATTGGATTTTTGTCATTTTAAATTTTTCCATATAACTAGATTCCACCCTAGTGTCACAAGTGTGCACCGAATTCCCATACAAACTAAAATAAGCATAAATCAATGGTTTAATCGACTTAATCAGAATATTTTTATAAACAAAAGGTTGCATTGCCTTTAGAAAGTATGTGTGTACATACATTTGTGAAAAACAAGAAAAAATCTCCACATTTTCCAACAACATTTATGACGTGTCAAAAGTGTGCACAATCATTTTGATGATAAATTGGTCTATGTCACAAGTGTGTATTGCGATATCCGGGAAACGGAAGCGACTTTCCAAAATCGGGTTAAAGCATCTTGTAGAGTTTGTTTAGTATAGCAAAACGTCATCATTAACTCATTTTCGACCAAAATGGTCTATGTTTCACAGAGATTAAAAATAATCAGAATAGTATAGAAAACAAATCATCAAATCGCAGCATATCATAAACGACATATTAGTCAAAAGTAAAATCAGTAAAAAACAAAGTTTTAATTTTTTGAAAAGCAATTTGTTTCATTGATTATTTCGAATTTCAAGATATTTCACGGTATTAACCAAATTTCTCAGCAAATCGCAAATCCACATAGTAAAAATTGTATAAATTTGTAAGCTGTACTTTAAGAAGGTTGAATATTACCACTTTTATGATGTAATGATACCTCAATTTCGACTCAAAAAGTGGCAGTATACCTGAAATGTGTTAAAATTACACATTTTTAGAGGTAAAATTACACATTTTTTCTGACATAAAAGCTGTACCCCTTCCTAGATGTAATTTTACCAAGATTGTTTTGGATTGTGCATGATATTTCGAAAAATCTTTTATGAACAAAAAAATGCCTAAAAGTGCTTTTTCAACTGTAACTGTAACCGTATATAGATTATGTCATGTAGCCTGTCTTCTCAAGTATAAAAAAAATATATATTTTTCAAATTGTTTTTTTTTGTTTTATATATTTTTGTGACGTTTTTATGCATGCAAGACTATATCAAAAACGTAATTATTTGAGTTTTATTCTGAAAAAAAATCTTATTTCAGAAAACCTCTTTAATAAATCCACATTTGGTGCAAACTTTTTTTAACAGCTAAAAAACCGCATTGCCTCATATAATCCATAAACGATACTTTTTCGGTAATTGGGCTGCTTCAAAATAAACTGAGCGATCCTCAATAGTTCAGAAAAGATGTACCCATTCGCTAAAATCTCAGAAATTGTATAAAATTACACATTTTCGCATATTTTTGCCTCAAAATTTTTTTACAGCAATTTTAAACAAAAGCTGAACGGTGTTCAAAATATATCATATTTAATATGAAGAAAAAAAACAAATAAAAACTTAAAATATCAGTATTTAGACCAAAATTTAGGATGTTTAGGGTGTTAGGGTAGATAACAAAATTTGCTATTTCCGTTGAATTTTGCAAAAGCCACATTTTTCAAAAAAATATAATTCCATGTCATTTTAACTTATTTTAGGCATTCTTTTTGAAAAAAAAATAGTTTAAAGTTTCAAAACTTTAGCCTGACAATTGTATGAAAACTTTGAAAGTTCTGTTTATCGGATTCCTCGGAAAAATTTACTCTGCTTATAAAAAACAAGATTTTAGAAAACAAAATCTGAGTTACTGGGTACTACAATTTTCGTAATTCAAATACCTACAGTATGGCACATGAAAAAATGTGACATTGTTATTAGGTGAAAATCAGGACTATTTTTACTATTCATGATGTATGTAGCATGTGCACATGTTAAATAGGATCTCAACAAACAATCAATGCCTTTTAAACGATTCCCTTAACATAAACTAAGTTACAGCTCATTGCAATTTAAAATTTTCCAATTTGCTCCACGCCCAGGCCATATAAAGAAAAACATACTTTTTTAATGTTGGTCGATCTGGATAGCCTATTATGTTTTTTTTATGGACTAAAAATTAAACAGCCTTCAAGGTTATTGATTTCGAGAGTTGTAAGAGTTAGTTCCACCGAATTTTACGCACTCTATTTACCTCTTATAGTAAAATGGTGAACTTTTCGAAAATATTCCGGTTCTGAAAATGCATCAATTTTTTGGATTTTTTAAAGCCATTTAAAGCATTGTTTCAACGAAAAAAATAAATGCTACTAATGATGGTTATTGATACTAACAGATGCTCTGATGTGACTTTTAACAATATAAGCCCGCTGGGAACGCTTTTGAGCCATCGACAACGGTTTTAAGTTGTTGATTTATTTTGACAGAATCACACAAAATAGTAACCAAAATGGCATGTTTCACTCCAATTGCTAATTTTTACAAAATTGAAAAATTTCGTTGATTGGGCGTATTCAAGAGGGACTTCTAACGATGCTTTTGGCACATAGTTGGATATTTTAAACTGTTTCTTTTTAGAAATATAAGGTACTTAATTAGCGTAAATATTGTTCCAAAAATAGATTGATAATTGTAGACCGCCTGTACACCGTTTTGGCGAACTGCAAAAAACTATCATGACGATATCTTTAAATCATATTAAACTAACACCATAATACATAAACAATCAGATTGTTAATTACATTTAAGAATGGCACCACTTTTTCAGTGAAAAAATGCACATGTCGCATTTTTTATGGGCCATACTGTAACTGGGATCTGGGAATAGATTTTTACGAATATTTTCAAATATCCCTTGAGGTTGTTTACTATCGATCTTAAGGATTATTTGTAAAGAAAGCTGTTTTTCGATTGGTTTTTGATCTTTTTACGAATTATTCAATTTACAGTAAAGGTAAGGTGTAAAGGATTTGTCACAAATTTCTGAGCATGAGCATGAGCATGAGCATGAGCATGAGCATGAGCATGAGCATGAGAGACCACCCATGGTTGTCCTTCTCCGTTGCTGAACAGAACCGTAATATCCTTTCAGGTATTAGCAGTCATTGGCCACCAACGGCGCCCGCCATGTCAGTTTGTAGATCTCGATTTTAAGGGACGGGAATGTTAGTTAGCGCTGGTTGCTACTAGGGCAGCTGATTTACTCTGTGCTTACACCCCACGAGCGCCAGGAACCTGAAAACTTGTTAGTAGGATAGGGTGTTTGGTCAGGATTCATCATAGAAGATGATGATGCGACCGAAAATCATAGTGTTTGTTGAAAAGTATTATATTTTATTCTTAAGGCAAACAATCGGATGCTGCGGATGAGACATTTCCCGTTTAACTGTTGTTAATTTTTTAATGAAATGGTTTAATCTTAGACAGCCGGCTGTGGAAAGATAAAACCAAATAATATTTATTTATAAAATGAGGTGTTAAACGCAATGCTGCAATGATAGCGTAGTCTGATTTTTAATTATATAATCATTTAGTTCATGAATTTGTTACGGAATAGACGCGACGAACTCAACCATCAAGTGTCTTCCGATCTTCTTTCTGTTAGCTAGATAAGGTAATGATCTTCGTTGCCTCTCGAGCTACGATGCTATGGAGAGGGCTTAACACACAAACAACCGACGTCGAGCCCTCCGAGCTACGAAGCTATGGGAAGGTCTTTTCAACACAAGGGCTTGAAGCACACAATAACTCACCGATTAATATGAATAATTTTCAAGATCGATCTTGTTTTATAACTACAGCGCGAAAAAACAGAACTGCGCGTCCTCAGAAGCACTGCACTTATGACGGCATTATTCAATTATACTGACCAATCACCCCATGCACACAAACAGCCACACAAAAGAGACGAAAATTATCACGAAAAAACAGGACTGCGCGTCCCCAGAAGCACTGCACTTATCTAATCTTTGAGGTTGTTGGTTTTTTGATAGGAAATGTTATTTTCAGTCTTATTTTATCCTATCACCTTACCTTACCTTACATGAAACAATGAACCCAATTAAATGTTAGCAATTTGGTAATCGCGTCACAAAAAGTGACTTTAATTGACATTTTTGCGAAATCTTCCTTATTAACTCTTCGTCACAACCATTTCCGCACATCAAATTACGCAAGACTCCCTGTTAACAGTGCTCGATATCAGGATTTCATATCACGTTTAGTGGCGTTTAAAGTCATCCACACCGCGCCGGCCGGCACGTGTAAGTTTACGATGCGTTTCATGTTAACAACATTGCTGAACGAGAGCAACACAAGACAACAAAAAAACAAAACAGCAAACAACAGCGGCAAGTGGATTTTTTTTTTTGAATGATTTAATTACACCCCCTCGGACCAATCTCTGCGGTGCGGTGTGTACCGGGGAGAGGGTGCACTTGTGCGTTTGTTAAACCTGTTTCAAGGAAGTCGCCAATGTGTGTGTAGCAGGGTTGTACAGTTACAAGGAGGGTGACTGAACCTCCACCCCAAAGCAAACACATCAACAACAGCATAATTTTGCATTGTCGTACACACTTCCTGACATTAATACAGAGCAGCAGCACTTCCATTTATCTATTATTCGGCGTGGGGTGTATGTTTTTGCCATCGACGACAAAGGACTAGGGGTCGAAGGGTCTTTGTTGTCGCGGGGGTTGCATTTCATGATGTTGTTGTCGCCGGGATTATTGTTTGCGGATTTTACGATTGCTGAATTCCGACTCTTCAAGGTGGTTTGGAGTGGTGGTGACTGTGCACGGATTCCGGACAAGTGATTACTTTTTGCGTATTTTTGAGGACTTCATCAGTGCTGGGAATGTGACATAAGGGTTCTCGGCGTTTCAAGCCGAATTTGTAGCAGCTGGCAGTAAAGTCCATCAAAACTCAATGTTTTTATTGACTGCGAGATGACAACACCACGATGATGCCACTTTGCTGATCTGAAATTCTCCATGAATTAAGTAATGATTTTCAAAAAATATCAAGATTTTTTTAACAATATTTTTCGTTGAATTTCGTTAGTCTTTTTCTTAGATCTTAAGGCTTGGATTCAAAAAGAATACCAAGTTGTGACGAAAAACCAATCATTAATTTTCCAGAGACTTCATGCAATGAATTTCAACGATTCGTGGTGTGAAGATATCCCACGAGGGGAAGCGACCCTTTTCGGAAAAAAATCGCAACCAGAGTGAGACATCATCCACCAAACAACACTCAATTCGGTGAGCAGCCCAAAAAAAAAAAGACAAACAAAATCAATTTGGATTTACCCGGAATAATCTGATTTCGTTTGCATGTTCCGGAACTCATCATCCCGGTCGACGTCCAGACGGTTTCACACGGGGTTGGAGTAAGGGTAAGCTGGCCCTGTGAAAGACAACACCGGCCGACGGAAGTAAGTGGCCAGCCAGCCGACGAGGGGGTATCGATTTCAATCGTGTTTATTGGCCGTTTTTCGGGGAACCATAACTGGACGTCGTCATGATTAGATTGACGCTCCGTCACTCAAAAAAAAACGTGTGATTAGATTGTTGCCTCTTTCCGGGCACAGGAAAAGCGAAAGCTGGCGCATCAATTTACAAACAATTTGCCTAATTTGGGGAATGTGTGAAAGAAAAGTGGCTACACTAATCCGATAGACAATACTGGGGGAAATGAGCTGGCTGCGATGAATGAATATGCGATCAGTAACAGGTAAATTAGCCGGGCAGGTGTTGATTGCAGTTTTGACCGCGACAAGTGGTTGATTGTGGAGGCCGCATTTCGTAATCAAGTGAAATGGAGAAGAAAACTGCGGCGAAATCTTACGAAACTGTGGGAGACATTTAAGTTGTGTGATAATCGTCTTGTAGCGATTAACGCTGCGGGGGCATTTGAATTTGAGTAATCTTGATTAAAAGAAAGTTCGCTTAACTTATCAGATAAATAAAAACTCATCTCAACATAGCTAATAAAATTAAAATATTAACAATAGTGAAAAGCTCCTGAATTAAAAAAATTTGAAAACATATTTTTTATTTACTTTGAACTATTTTTTCATACTTTCCTAATAAAATTCAACATGCAACAAACGGATAAAAGCTGTAATTTTACGAAAAAAAAGTTTTGAAAATGTTGGTCGTCGTTGATCATGGCCGTTCATGGTCACCCGCGATAGACACGAACGGCGAAACATAGAGAAACGCAAAAAGTAACATTTTCAAAACTTTTTTTCGTAAAATCGCTATAACTCGTGACTCTTATAAGCAAACCCCTTATGTTTATAATTGTCTGCTCTA
The DNA here is from genome assembly GCF_015732765.1 of Culex quinquefasciatus. NCBI lineage: Eukaryota > Metazoa > Arthropoda > Insecta > Diptera > Culicidae > Culex > Culex quinquefasciatus. The sequence goes on along the minus strand of NC_051863.1, from coordinate 191,609,348 downwards.
CAACTTTGTAGAACATTGTCACACTCTTAAAAAACCCTGCAAAGTTAGAAAAAACACGAAATTTCAAAATAAAAAAAAAATGTTCTAAATGAAAAAATGACTCTTCTGAGTCAATGTTGATTCGAAAAGTACATTAAATTTCCCTTAAAATGACTTGTTCCAATTTTTTTTACAGTCGAGTAACGGAATATGGAAGAATTTTTAAAACATTTTTAGTGTTTTTTTTTTTCGATGAAAAATACGTTTTTTCGGAACTCTGAGTACGTTAGTAGGTTGCGAATTATTGAAAAACACGTCTTTGCATGTTCTAAAATGGAAGAGGTCGAACCTACCCTCCGTCACGAGATATCAAAAAATGGACCTCGGATTCGCAATCAGGGACAAAAGTTACCCCCAAGGACAAAGTTCCACGCAAATCGAAGAGGAGTCGGGGAAATTTTTCCCGATTTCGTGTGAGTTGGTAAAGAATTACCCATGCTTAAAAATTAAAAAAAAATGTGAAATTTTCTGAACTTTTCAATAAAATTATTTACATCATTTTAAAATCAAGCTTTACTTTCGAAAGCGTCTCTAAATAGATAATTTTCCCAATTTCACAGTTTAGAACAAATTACTAAACAAAAAAAGCAAAGCAAACCACTTTAACGACCCCCGGGTCTTTTGTGGTCTTGGTTTTTCGTGGTTTCACGCCAAATTCTCAACAAAACAAGATACTTATTAAAACATATGTATGTTTTCAAAATTATGGAATTGCAGTGCAAATAATTGCATCCAGAATAAATATGCTCTAAGAATTAAAGCTACTTTGTTACATAAACAGCATTCATGATTTAATTAAAATGCGCTTTTGAATATTCATAAAATCAAAATTATTAAATAAAAAAGTAAAAAGTTTAGTTTCAGGATTTTTTTTATTTTTTTTAAGGAAAATATCTAGTTATGAATTCTCCTAGTTAATATTTATTTTATTCCAAACATTCATAAAAATCCAAACTAAAGCAACTTTTCTTTTTAATTAAGCATGATTGATTCCAATGATTCAGTGTGTCCAAAAAAAGACGAGTTGTGTAATTTATTTCTCCATACAAGATTCAAAACAGGGACAAACATTCAATATTACGACATTTTGAAATGTTCGTATTGATTTAATTTTTTTGAAAATATTGTTTTCGAAAAGATAAGAAAATTTTACGAATTTTTTATACATAAACATTGAAAATCGAACCGTTAGTTGCTGAGATATCGACAATAGAAAATTATGGGTTGTTTGGGTGAGACTTAGTAAACATCAAATTTTCTGTTTTTAAATCTTTGCATGGCAATATCTCAGCTACTAAAGGTCGTATCAACAAAGTTCAAAAAAGCAAAATATAAAGAGTTTTCTCAGCTCTTCAAAAATATTTTTTTCAAAAGTGGGCAAACATGAGCACTAATTTATAAACATTAATAACTGCAACTATTTTTAAAAAAGTAACCTAAAAATTGCTATAACATGAAAACGGTGCATTTTATGAAAATTTCACTTACATACTTTTTGATTGAAAATTCGATTTTACATCGAAAAATTAAGTTGAAAAATTTTTGGCATCAATATTTTGATTTTTTCAAAATTAATAATAATTCAAAAATTCATAACTCAAACAAAGATTTTTTGCCCGTTCTGGAAATTTCCAAAAACTTGTGAAAATTTAAAAAAAAACAAAAAATGTGTTTTTTGCATATCATGTTTTAGTGACAAAAAGTGAAATTAAAAATTAGCAAAATAAATTACCATTTATCATTTTTTTTTCAGTGTAGTCCTTATCTATACCTACAACATGGCCGAAGACACCCAATCGATTAAAAAATTCCTTCAAAAGATACAGAATTTTTAATTTTCATATTTCCTTAGCTGCCAAATTTGTATGGAAAACTATATGGACAAATTAATAATGCAAAATCGCTTCTATGGGCGTACCGAAGGCACCAAAAAAATTTCAGACGGATTAAAAAAATCAAAAATTAAAATTAAAGAATAAAGTTCGATTTTGTAGAGAATTGCTCGGCTGTACAAACAAAAGTTATGTGAAAATAATCGAAAAAATCGATTTCGTGTCTTTGGCAAAGTAGTAGACAACGCGCTAAAAATCATTCTTTTAGTCATGGACGTCCAAATTGTTTAAGTCTTACTCTTACTTTAAATCGAATTTTCTATCGACTACGTGTTTTGATAAATTTAAAAAAAACATTGAGCTAAAATTTGGAATTGATTTTACATTTTTTTCAGTTGTTTAAATAGGCAGAAATTATCACGATTTAAGATTTTTGATACAACTTTTGTTTGCTGAGACATTACCTCAAAATATATACAAAAAATAACTAAATATAAGTTGTTTTTTTCAATCTTTTCAAAATCTTTGAAATTATTAACACTGGGATGCCCAACGCATGTCCAATATAAACGGATGCCCAAGTCTCCCTAAAACGTTGGAACGGTAACTTCAACTCGCAGGTTTTCGGGCTTGTCTCCGGGGAATTTCAAGTGATTTTTTTACTAGAGCAAACAAAAGTTGGAACGATGTTTTTGATTGATTATTTATGTTGATCTTTAACGGCATTGTACTGAAATTTATTTTACAAATTGATATCGGCATTTGAAAATTAAGTGACTCTTTAAAACTTAAATTATTTTAATGTGTCTATATATTTGAGTGGTTTTATCTCAAATATGAAGTTTAAAGTATAGTATATTTTTTCAGCTTAAAGAAAAAACTAATATTTTCAGAAAAGTGCACCTTTGGCCCCTATTTTTTAAATCTTTAAATGAATTAAGGAACAATCGTATCGTTCGTTTTTTTCGTGACTGGTTATTTTTTAATGTTAGACGTTTCACTTGCAAATGAGGTAGCGAAACTGAAATTTTGCGCGATAATCCTGAAATTGGGGCTTTTAGTTCCTTTTTACTTAAAAAAATATTGCATGAGAGAGGAGAGACAAGATATCTTGAGTTTGTTTTAAGTGTCAAAAGGAAATCTTTCGATAAAGATTCTTCGATCACTTATAGGACCAATAATTACCATAGCTAAGATCTAAGATTTTGAAAATATTTTTTTTTTCAGAGAATCATTTTTAGACACTATATTTAAAATACATATTTAGTCTTTGCCTTGTTACGAAAATCTTGTATAGATTGTAAGCAATATTATTTTTTTAATTGTTCGAAAATAGAAATATCGAAGACTAAGACCATCAACATAAAAGGAAATTTTGTTTGTATTTTGGTACGCATTTTTTAGGGTATTTGAACTTTGGATACTGTCACTTTATTTTTTAACTGCTTTTAAACTTTTGTAAGTAGGAGTCACATGAGTATTAAAAAGTGTTCATTCAATAACAGGCTCAAAGTATTGATATGAATCTGCCGAAATACATAATTAAATATTGAATTGGAAAATATTGTGACATTGAAATAAAAGTTATAATTCTAAACACAAGAATTGTATGGTTTTAAAGTGTAACAAAAAATGTATGCATATAAGTACTAAGTACTTAATGCGCTTTTATTTGTTTTTTTTTTATAGAAAAGATTTTTTTTGAAAGGCTACGTGGTCAACCGTCGACCCCCCCTCCTGGTTTTTTTGATCGGATTTCGGACCCCCTCCCCTAAGGAGGCCATGTGGTTTATGCACGACCCCTAACTTAAAATCGGTACATTTTATGAAAAAAGTAATGTTCTTTTCGATTGCAAATTTAATTTCGGCAGCATGTCGGTAGGTCTTTGAAATGTCAATCAACTATTATAATTATACTTAAATGGGGTCACAGAACTCTAATTTGATGTTAAAAACCAGAAAAAAAATAAAAATGCAAAAATTAATGTTTTGTCCATGTTTTGATAATTCAAAGTTTCTAAGAAACCTGCGGATAATCGAGTTCGTAATGGATTATTGCTTGTGCTTTAACAAACTGACGTTTCTTGTAAATGTTGTAAAATTTTCGTTAAATTTCACTCACCACTATGGCAAACATTTAAAACATCGATGGTTAGTAATGATTTCAGCAAATCGGTCTTCATCATGAACTAAAAATAAATGTTAGCCTTGTTTAAAACCTCACTCGATCTCTGCAACTCCAAATAGGTTCCGATATGTCTTTGAACCCGGCCCAACCGACCCTGTTTGCACAAGTGATTATAGCCTCCAAACGACCAAAGCAACTAATCAACAAACCAACGGTAACTTATCCCAGGTACATCTAAACTGGATGACTCTCAAATGGACCCCATTTGAAGCAGCAGCACGCCGCAGAGGCCACACAATCCATTAGGCATCGTAAAAACCCTGGTAACCTATTGATGTGGCTTACGGTACGCTCGGTACCCCCACCGAGACCCCAAAACAAACCACGCCAGAAGAAAAAAAAGAGCAAACGATTGCAGCTTAGAAGAACCCGAGATTCTACTTTTAAGCTTTGTTTGCTCTTGTACAGAACGTTT